>NC_141546.1:101052500-101352500 GCF_021556685.1 Rattus norvegicus
GACAGTCAGAGTGCGCCGGGAAGTTCACGGGTTCGGAGTTATCGTTTCTCTCTCAACCATGCCTTATTCTGAAGACTATAATAGTGCCCAGCAGATCTTTTGTTTAGTGCTTCTTAGATATAGTAAAACACAGTAATTTAACAGCTTGCTGGGGGAACAAGGATTTGTTCCAGTTCCTGATTTAAATGTTCATGCTAATTGCTATTTATTGGCCCAGATGCAAATGATAGGTTGGCCAAAGTGAAATTTTATGAGGAGCAAACTCCCCCCTTTTGTGCAAATTGAAAAAGTGAACAAGAGGAGGGTGAAATGAGCCGAAGATGGTCTTAATGGCTGCTTTTTAATGGGGAAGATAAAATTAAGACTGATTTACGCGGCCAACTCCCCTGTTTTCTCTTCCCAGCTCATTTGGCAGGAAAAATGTAAAAGTAATTGTCCCTCTTTCAATGTGGGCCTCAAACCATTATTTATTGGCTGAAATTAATCGCTGTTTATCCTTCACTCAGGTGGAAACCGCTCCATCAGCATTACGGTTCTCAGTAACTCAACTAATCCCTTGCAATTTAGCCCACAGCAGCAAGTGTGGGTCCTGATGAGGCGTGCCTTAATTTTCTGGGCTGTGGGAGTTAATGAAGACTCCTTCCTGAGGTGGACATATTTGTATTTCTACAACATTAATAACAAAGACCCGTACTTTCTCTTTGGCAGCAAATAAACTTTTTTTTTTTTTTTGAGGAAAAATTATCAGAAGCTCAGTGCACGAGAAGAGGCACAAACAGAACGGTGAAATGGAATTGACTTCATGCACATTTAAAACGTAGAGGCTCTTGGAGAGCCGTGTGTAGATCCAGTCACTCCTGGGGATGCCCTGCAGACTGCTCCAAAAGAGATGAAACTATCGGGAGGGTGTGTTGAGGAATTATTCCATCCGTGCTAGTCCCACCTCGCCTCTCCTGAACTTTGCTTGATGCATCTAATTGATAGCTTTCCCCCCTGGGGCAGAGATCTGGGATCGCCTCCTGTTCTTCCTCAGGGAACCATCTGGAGCCGACAGTTTGTCCTGAAGATTCATGTCTCCCTCTTTCCAGTCAACCAGTCAATCACCAAGCATTTGTGCACACCTCCTGTGCCCTCCCGGCTTCCTTAACTGAGCGATAAGCACGAGGAGTGCGGGGCCCTCCAGGAAAGCCCCGTGAGTCACTGAGCATCAAGACTTGTACTCAATCTCCTAGAAACTGCTCTGTGGGATAGAGTAGCAGCTTTGGGGTTTTCGGAAATGTGCAGAGGCTTTCTATGGATCCCCTTGACTCTGTGTGTGCCCGAATGGTTATACATTCAGCTTTTTATTTAGGAGACCATTGTGTGAACCCTTTCAAATCTCTACACTTCCCACAGTTACTTAGTTCATCATGAGTTTAACAGGTGTCTCAGACACAGGTTCTTAGTGGTTTTTTTTTCCTTTTCTTTCCTCTTTCGTTTTACTTTTTCTCTTAATTTGGCAATTTTTTTTAACCTGTGCAAAAATTCACATATTTTCTTCAATTATGTGTATGGGGGAGTTGTAGTGGGATTAGAACCCAGAGCCCTGCACAGGATACACGCACTCTAGCAGTGAGCAGCCGAGCTACTTCCCTAACATTGCTTCGACTTTCTAACTACTAGAAAACTAGAAAGTAAGCATTTGTTACCCGAGATATCTGCTATCCGGATGTTTGCTGCGGTCTAGTCTTCTACCCAGCAAATGGAAGGTGTCGGACACCTTTTGAAGCACTTGAGCACTCTTAGCAGAGGGACCAGCAGAGAGGAAATGCTGCACCTCCTGGGGTCTTCTGAGAACTCCGTATGTCCTCATCTCTACGTGCGGGATTACGAGCCACCACATGGCAGTTTGTTTACCTCTGCACACCGTTACTTAGGCAGTTGGCAGACTGGACTGATAGCTCACACAAAGGAACACTTTTCTGTGCACATGATTTCTTTGCCTCTGATTATTCCCTTTTCAGAGCTAGTGTGGTCTAATTTTTGAATCCAAGCTCCCCCAGCACCTAAACCCTCAGTCCTAGGAGTCAGTTCTTCTGCCTCACGTTATCTCTTATGATCACGCCATGCATCTTTCTCTCTTTCAAATTACATATCTATCCATCTATCCATCTATCCATCTATCCATCTATCTATCTACCTATCTATCTATCATCTATCTATCTATCTATCTATCTATCTATCTATCTATCATCTATCTATCTATCTATCATCTATCTACCTACCTATCATCTATCAATTATCCATCTATCATCTATCTATCACCTATCTATCTATCTATCATCTGTCTACCAACCTACCTATGTATCTATGTATCTATCATCTATCAATCATCTATCTACCTATCTATCTATCATCATCTATCTAGAAATTTTAGACTTTATTGACAAGTAAATATTTATTTATTTATTTATTTATTTATTTAGTATGAACGTGTGTGTGCCCCATCATGGCACAGGTGTAAAGGGGGGGCAGTTTTCTCCCTCCAGCATGTGAACCCCAGGGATCAAACTCAGGTTATCAGGTTTGATGGCCAGCACCTCTGTCCACTGAGCCATCACTGGGCCCCTTAGGTGACATTATGTCATAACACACTCAATTTGAAACAGCTGTTCTGTTGCCATGGTTCCTGTAGGAACTGGGCTCGGTCATCTTATTCTTTGGTAATTTGAATATTTAAGTCAGTACTACCAGATATTGAAACAGTTGATCTCAGTGGCTCTAACCTTCCTGAAGAATTTTCTCAAGTTTTATTGCAATATTGATTTTAGAATCCATAGTATAGACTTTTATATATTGATGCTGTCTTTTAGCTATTTTTATTGACCCTTCATTAGTATTGAACTGTATTAATAAACAAACAAAAATGTCAATCGCTTAACATTGGCTATTGGAAATAAAAACAAAATTGAGGTGTGGGGAGCTGGAGCCCTGACTTTGCAATTAACAAATACTGCTTTTGCAGAGGACCCAAATTTGGTTTCCAGCACCCATGTCAGGCAGCTCCCAGGGGCTTCCAACTCCAGTTCCACATGATCTGACGGCCTCTTCTGATCTGTGGCACCTGTGCTCACCCACATGCAATCCCACACACATACACATAATTAAGAATAAAATCTTCTGTAAAATCTTGTTTCTAAGTAGGTTTCTCTCTTAACTGATGTGAAGGAAAGCACCCCCGCCTTTTCGGGGTGTTAATAAACTCCAGTTGGTTAAGATCAGAGAGTCTCATGGGGAGTCTAGAGGAGCTCAACATCTAATGACTTAAAAATAAAATTAAGTCATTTCCTAATCCAAATGAAAGGACAGTGGTTTAAGAAAATGTTTCAGTTTTGAGTCCATCAGAGATGCTGTGTGCTGCAGGAAGTGAATTCAATGTGAAGCTTTCTAGTCACCAAAGCAGCAAAGGTGAGAAAGAAAGTTCTTGTCAAAAAGCTGTGGAAGGTCACTCAGAAAGGGTTCTCCACTGGGTTCTGTAAGATTCAAAAGACTTTCCCCACTACTCTATAGAGGTGAGGGGTGAAGCAAGCCTCCATGGAGATGAGAGGAAAATCTGCAGTCATCGATTCTTTCTTCCCCTTTGGGGGTCAAAGGTGGGTCTTCAGGCTTTGACCTGGGCCTTTATCCTCTGAGCCGTCTTGCTGGTTCCCGGGGAGCATTTTAGAAAGGATCCACAGTGGGCTCTGAGGGTCAGAGTGATTTCCAAAGTCTGTGAAGACTGCTCCCTTCAGCTTCCTGTTCTCTTGATCATGGTTGGAATTCAGCAGTGTTATCACCAAGACCAGTCAGATCCATTCTTACGACCCTTCTAGAAAGTTCTCCTGGGTGCAGCAAAGTGTGCTGCTTGGTTTCAACTTGACACAACCTAGAAACACTTGGGAAGAGAATATTAAGGAAAAATCGTCTACTTCAGGTTGGTCTGTTGGTGTGTCTATGGGCGATTGCTTGATTTTTAATCGGTGGGGGAAGACCCAGCATACCATAGGTGCCAGCACTACCAGGCAAGGGGCTGGATTGTTTATGAGTAGAGAAAGCAAAAGACAGGAGTCTCTCTTTACTCTTCGCTGTGGATATATTGTCTTGGGCTCCAGTCTTGACTTCCCCTCAGTGATGGATTGCAGCACGGAAAGCCAAGTGAACCCTTCTCCCCCACTTTGCTTAATGTAAGGGCATTTGAACTAAGCAACACAATGGAACCCAGAGTGCTCCCCCTTTCTCCTGTTCCTGGTGCACTGCGCCCTCCTTCACACATTTTTAAATCATTGAGCACCCAAGTCCTCCTCACCAGCATTCCTTTCGCTATGCAACTTCCAACTCACTGAGCACAGAAGCCAATTTGAGGTGCTTGTCTCTTATTTACATACCAAGATTTTATTGCCTTGGAATATATCCTCAACCATTTTCTAGATATATTTGCATTGTATCTCCCAGATATTGCAAGTTGCCTGTAGGAAGATCGAACTATGAAACCTTTATTTACTAAGCGTTCGCTTTTGCCTCACTACAAACCGTTCTGTTTTCACAACTATCACGTGGATGTTATATAGAAACCGAGGTCAAAAGGAGGTGGGGGTTAACTTAGTTGTCCACAGTCCCAAAGATTGTTAGGATAGGTCACCAGAATTTTTTTCTGCCTCTCAAATCTGAATGTAAGAAAGCTCTACGGTTTTCAGAGCTGGGCTTCCTCCCGTGTCAGGGGTTCAGTGGGAAAACTTCTTTGAGTTCCCTTGTACTAAGTCACAAAGTCATAGAGGACTGAAGTTTGGGCTTCTAGTCCCCACTAAAACATCTGGTTAATGTGACTGCCTACCTGTAACTCCATCTCGGATTAGCAGTGCCTGAACACATACACACACACACACACACACACACACACGCACGCACGCACGCACGCACGCACGCACGCACACACACACACACACACACACACACATAGGCGCGCGCGCGCGCGCGTACATATGCATCGCCACATGGATACACATGAGAGAAAGAAAAGGAAAGATTTAACTGGTTATCCCATGTATCACAGGTCAAGTTCTTCACCCAGAAGTTGTAGCAATAAACACCAGAGCCTTCTGGGAGCAGACAGACTTCCAGTGTGGAAGACGAATGCCAAACACAGCTGCCAGTGAAAGGAGTTCACGCACCAACTCCGGTGAGACAGTCACCTGATGTTTCTAAAGTGTTCTCGTTGCTCCACGTAACTCCAGGATTTCCTTGTTGTTTAAAATCACATTCGACTGATATGAGTTACACGAAAAGTTCTAAAAGGATTTGAAAAACCGTAGTCTAGATTTAAGGGTAAAATCAGATCTCAGCATCACTTACGGTTAAATGGGAAACCCAAAAGGATGCTGGGTACTCGTACACACCCTCCTCGGGGCTGGATCCGGTGAGTTAGCATGCACACACCATCCTTAGTGCCGAGTTAATGGTTACAGCGAATATTGCTTACGGTTTTCAGGCCGGAGATTTGATCAGAGAAATCAAGGTTACCCTTTGAAGCAGTTATAGATTCATCTTCCCTAACCAAATATAGTTACTTTAACAAACAGAAGGGCTTCCCTCCGAGTCCCCAGCCAAATGAAGCAACCTTTCTACTTGAGATATTCACTTACTTAGGAAAATAAAAAAGGAAGCCGCTAGTTAAGTGTGCAGGTGTTTTTTCCTAGAATTTGAGTTTAATTTACTGGCAGGGAATGAGTTCTTCGCGTGATATATATCTATAAAAAAAAGATGAAACGATTATATAAAGATTTTTTTATTATGGAGAAATAGAGCTTCCATTTAACGTCACAGCTTCTCTTGGGCCTGTTTGATCCTGTGGTCTTTCAGGATCGCCTTGGATACGCTTTTCTTCTGTCCTGACTCCTTTATTTAACCTCTGCGTTTAATAAAGAGTTGTCTGTGTCCTATCATAGTAGTAAAGGTTAAACCTGACCTTCACAATTTGTTTTATTAATTCAAAACTTGAATCCCTTTTTTCTTTTTCCTGTGAGATGGTTTTATAAAATTGATCCACCTATAAATGATGTTAGAACTTGAGGGCCTCATTGAGGTTAGTCCCCATTAATTAATTATAAGCTGCATTAATTACTCTTTAATGATAATTATCCTATCTTCTAAGTTTTGCTGGATTTCTCATTGGTTTTACTCTTGGCTATCTGAAGATTATTTAAGCTAGAAACTGTGTGAAAGCTGGTTTGGCCGATACATTTTCCTAAATTCCTCAGAAGTTTGAAAAGGGCATTATAGGTTGGTAAATATTAAATTGCAAAAGGTTATGAGACTATAAGGTTGCGATACTGTTTGTGGTTTCTTTGACACAAATATCATAAAACCAATGGCTTATAAACAACAGGAAATTGTTTCAAAGGTTCTGACTGGGAAGCACCAGGGTAAATATTCCATCAGAATTCATCTTTCTTCATTGTCACAAGCACGGTGGTAAACCCTCAGATGATAGCTCTGAAATCTGTTTTATGGGGCCTGATTCCCACTCATGAGGGTCCCCACTCATGATCTAGCTGTCTGCTTATGATTCAAGATGTTTTAAGCCACCACAAGTGTAGTTAGACCTCAAATTTACACTCCTGAGTCCTGACCTCTCCTTACACTCTGACACACCTGGGGAGGCAAGCACTCACTCCCACTGTTTCAAAGCCCGTCTGAGTCTCTCTTTTCTTATGCTCTCATGTAGCCACAGGTGGTGTTTTATATTTTTCCTTTCCTCATTCTCTAGATCCAGACAGTCTAGAACTCTCTTTCTGACCACTATCACAAAAGAACGAAGGGACGTCAAAAGAAACAGAGGCTTACTCAACTCAGGGTGTGGAGGCTGTAAGTTCCAGCTAAATGGTGCTATTGTGGTGAGGGCAACCCTGGCTGGATCCCAGCACGGTTGATAGCATTAAGCTGGAGTGGGTGCAAAAGGGACAGAGATCATAGTGAACTGTAGAGACAGGCCTGCTTTCTTAATCCCTGCTGGGTGTAGCATTCTAAACGACCTAATTAGTACCCACAAGGCCCTGTCTTTTGAAGATTCTACACCACCTAGACATAACATCACCACCCCAAGAATCAATGTTCTGAAACATTAACCCTTTGGGGGGACAAATATTCTAACAATGGTGTCAGATTGAATTCCACTGCAAAAAACCCCTTTCTTATGCAATCAGAACGTAACCAGCTCTCCTCTCCTCCTCCTCCTCCTCCTTTCTTCTTCTTCTTCTTCTTCTTCTTCTTCTTCTTCTTCTTCTTCTTCTTCTTCTTCTTCTTCTTCTTCTTCTTCCTCTCTCTCTCTCTCTCTCTCTCTCTCTCATTTGTCCATTTTTAAGGTGTTTATTACCCATTGCCCAGGGTCAGGCATTACAAGTAAACATCTCATAATATTGCCCTTACCCCTTGAAGGCTGAGTCTTACTAAACTGTTTCCGGTGGTTCAGTGTTTTGTGAATTCCAGGCATATGAGACAGGCTCGGATGACTAGCACTTTGTCACTACACTTGGAACAATTGAGAAGTGAAGAAATCTACCAGGGGTTGGGATTGCTGGAAGTCAGGTCATTGGGATGTGACTTCAGGAGAGATATTGTGACACTGGCCACTACTCTCTGCTCCCCTGCAGTCATGAAAGGTTTTCTACCACTCCCCACTTGCCACAGTACTCAGCAGCACACGGGTCTCAAGACAGCAGACCCGAGCAGTCACAGACTGAAACCTCAGAAACCCTAAGCCAAAACATCGAGGTTGATCATCTCAACTCTTTTTTCTGAGGGCTCTGAAGCTGGGTATACTTGAACACATAGCTGAATCTCGGTGTGGTTCATGTAGAAGGTTGGAGAGCAAGCGAACTTCAGCGAACCTTCACAGAGGACCTTCCAGACCTTCCCTTCCTAAAGAAGAAGGAGCAAACAGAGCCCTGCTCGATAATTTTCTTAGATCAGACACATTGAAGAGAGAAAAAGAAACAGCCCACTGGGGAATTTCAAAATGTCCTTGAAGAGTGTGAAATTAATAAATGTATCTCCAAGCTTTTTAAAAGTGTCTTCTGATGTATGAAAAATGCCTGCGTGGATTACATATCCATCATGCGGTAGGTACTAATGGGAGCAGGACCTGGGAAGGGAGAGCCGCTCACACAGAACGATGTAAGGCAGCCAGCGCCTTTGTGGTACATGTTCAGCCACCTTAGGACCCGAAGAAAATAAACTTCAGCAAGAACACTCACACGCAGACACCACCACCCATTAGCCCTCCTCTCCACGCAGACAAGAAATGGATCTCAGGGTCTCTCTTTGAGCTCCGAGGTTGTATTTATCCTAAAAAGATCACGCACTCAGTTGTTAAATATTGCCCCGTTTTAGAATATGAAAAATATTATATCTGACTTTCAGAGGAATGCTGTCAGTGGTATGTACCACAGAAGAGAGCGGCTGTTAATTTAAGAATCCTAAAGGCAAGGCAGATCTGGGCTGAACTGTGGGAACTGGAGAAGACCGCGTGGGGAACCAAAGGAAACCAAAGCCAAATGAGATGGGAAAGGGGGCCGTGCTGAGTGTTCTGACGCTCAGGTGACGGTAACTCAGATTAGAGGCACTGAAATCATGTGGATTCTTTAGGACTGAAGAAGTCAGGTTCCTCCTCCTGCTTGTTTGTGGGGAACAAAGTTTAAACTGATCTAGACTTTTTGTACAAAATAGACATCGATTTTTCTATTTCTTCAAAAGTCTGCTGCCAACTGCTTTAACTCTTCCTCCAGCTTGAGCTTTAACTTCAATTCTGAGAGTCATAAATTCTTTCTGTTGTGTACTTAGTATTGAGAATGTCTCCCTGCACCTGAAAGGTAGTTAGAGAGTTCTAGAGTACATGTCATAAAATATGTACCGTGTGATACAACTCACATATTATACAACTCACTTACTTAAAGTCTTCAAGTCAACGGCTTCTAGATTACTCATAGATGTGTACATTAGCACCATGATCAATGTAAGGCAATTCCATTTTACCTTAGAAAGAAACCCCAGACCCACAAACTATATCATCCATACGAAACTGATGATAACATGTGTGTCTCCTTGCCATTAGCTTGGTTTGCCTGGTATAGTTGGAGTTTGTGTTTTTAAAGTTTGTCCCTAGTGCATCAACACATTCAACAAATTTTGGGAGGGGGGCTAACACTGTTGTGTGAAAATCCTGTGTTTTCTTTGTTTGCTTCTTGGTCCTTTCGATGTCTCCTTTTATTGCTTATTATAAATAATGCTAATTTAAACACTCACACTTGAACTTTTGTGTGGAAATGTGTTTCCATTCTCACAGGAAAAGTAGAATTGCAGGCTATTCAGAAATTCAACGTTTAGTCATGAGGAAAGCTAGATTCTTTTCCAAGGGACTGAAGCAGGGAGGGATGTAAATCTCCCAGCCTCACTAACATTTGTAATGGTCTGACTTGACCTTTTTTTAGTGGATGTAATTTGATTGAACAGCTGGGTTGATTGACATATACCTGTAATCCTGGCACTTGAGAAGCTGAGTCTTCTGGGGGGCTACTGTGGATTGAGCACTACGCCAGTCAATGATACCTAGCAAGAAACTGGGGGCAGACAGGTTTTTGTCAACTTGACATAAACTAGGGTGATGTGGGATAGGTGGTGGGGCTCCTGGACTGTAGAATAAGGTAAGCACAGAAAGCAGCTTACTCCGTGGTCTCTGCTTCAGCTCCTTCCTCCAGGTTTATGAGTTTATGGCTTGATCTCTTTCAGAGATGAAATGTTACCTTGAAATATAAGATGAAATAAACCTTTTCTCCACAAGTTACTTTTGGTCATTGTGTTTATTACAGTGCCAGAAAGTAAACAGGTAGATACATCCTGTCTGAAAAAGTAATAAGCATGTGAAAACAGAAAGTTAAATAAATGTATTTAATAATAAGCTTATTTAAGTCGTAATTTAAGTCATAAAGGTGTCCAACCATCATAAAGGTGTGTCTGAGGGAGTGTGTGTGTGTGTGTGAGTGTGTGTGTCTCTGTGTATGTGTGTGTATATGTGTATGTGTGTGCATGTGTATGTGTGTGCATGTGTATGTGTGTATATGTGTATGTGTGTGTATGTGTGTGTGTAGCCGTCTAATCTGAATACTTATCTCAAGCCCATTCCTCATTATCTTGACTACTGTTGTATTGTAACCACCTTTCAAGTGTCTGTGCTCTAAAATACTTTTATCTTTTTCCAAGATCATTTTATCTCCTTTGGGTCCCTTGCTCTATATAAACTTTAGAATTAAATTGTTTATTTCTACAAAAACAAACAAACAAACAAACAAACACAGCCAACACTGTCACAGCAGTCACAGAGAGCATCTGTACAGGGGTGGGTGGTGTTCCCTTTCATGTTTTGTCTTCCAGTCTGTGGACATGTGACCTGTTTCCCATTTATGCACTCCTTTAGTGACTTTCCATGGTATTTTTGTTCATTTGTGTTTCAGAGTCTGAGCTCAGATTTCTCTCATTCAGTTTCTTCCTAAGCATCTTGTTTTTTCAAAACTGTTATAAATGGAAATGTTCACTTCGTTTTTCAGGTTGTTCATTGAAAGTGTAAAGAAACGTGATTGACTTTACTGTATTGATCTTGTGTCCTGCAGCCCCATGGTTTCATTATTTGTTCTGATAACTTTTTAGTGGATTGTTTAGACTTTTCTATAAAGAAGGTCGTGTCCTCTGTGGATGGAGTGAGTGGCCCTCATTTCAATATAGACTGCTTTAATCACTCTTTACTGCTTAATTACCCACAAGCCTCTAGTACCAATGCCCAACAGAAGTAGCAAGACTGGGTATGCTTTCTTATTCCTGAGACAGAGAAGCATTCGACTTCACCATTAAGCGTCATTGTTATACTACTTGGGGCAGGGCTGGTTTTGTTAGAATGTTTCAGTCTTATTTCTCTGAGTGAATGGATTGGCTCCCTTGCATCTTAAATCACAGGGCATTGGATTTTGTCAAAATGATTTTTCTTTTTATATCTATTGAGGTGATCATGTGGCTTGTGAGGTTTGTTTCTCATTCTGTTAACATGAACATATACATATACATATACATGTATGTATATGTGTGTATGTGTGTTTGTATTGTATGTGTATATGTGCGAATGTGAATGTGTGTATATGTGTGTGTATGGCATGTGTATGTGTGTTTGTATGTGTATGTGTGTGTATGTGTATGTGTAAATGTATGTATATTTGTATTGTGTGTATGTGTAAATGTATGTATATATGTATGTGTATGTGTATATGTATGTATAGGATGTATATGTATATTATGTGTATGTGTATGTGTATATGTATGTGTATTGATCAGGGAATATTAACCCAACCTTTCATTGTTTGAATGACTCCCTTTTGGCTATCATATACAATTCTTTTCTATGTAACTATAGACATCTCCAAGCTGTGTGCACTTTATCCAGTTGTGCAGTGTGGTCATGCCCCTGGCAGTACAGTGGGTGCAGGAGAAGTGTGAGCACTACATCGATGAGTCAGCATTCTCTATTCATTGCTGTGCGTTGCCACTGTTGGCTTGCACGCTGAGCATTACTGAGAACACCTCCCTAGGCTTACTCTATCAAATGATAGTTGATTGTGTCCTCATCAGTCCACATTGCCAACGCAAATGAAGTCCAGCCAACGCCTCGCTTTTGTATGCATTTGCAGACCACTTCACTGAGTGAGCTGTGGATTCGGAACTGGGCTGTGAGATGTGGAAACAGCAGGTACACCTGTCATGTCTGGTATCCTGGACACATGTGTGTTCCCTAGAGGCTATGCCACATACTGGCAGATGGGAAAACCATCTCGAGAAGCTGGAAGATGAGCAAAGATGGCATCAAGTACTTTGGGGCACCGAGCCTTTTGAGAAGCAGTGTTATTGTGATGAATCGAGAAGAGTGACGGGGAAGTTTGAAAGACAGCTTTGCTTCAACTACCAAGTGTGTGGGACAATAGCTTTTCTGAGTCCCACATTCCCAGGGTGGGTCTCAACCACTACAGGGATCTCACCCCGTGCTCAAGCGACTGCCCAGTCTGTATCTCTTATGTCCATATATAGAAAATGCTTGGCACACAAAAGGCACGTGGCTTACTTGCTTCCCCCCTTTTTAGGGTAGGGTTTCATGGGTCTAAGGATGGCCTTGACCTTACTGTAAAGCTGCAGAAAACACTGAACTTATGCTTCTTCTCGCTCCACTTCCTGTGCACGGCATGCATCAACAGCCCAGAGTTTTTAAGTTAGCTGGCGATAGAACCCAGGACTTCTTGCCTGGTAGACAAGTTCACTACCAACAGAGCCACATGCGTAGCCCAATAACTGGTTCCCAGATTAGTGGCTACAGCAAGCTGACTGATCCACTTGATGGACGACTTCTGAACCCAGGATGGTTCTGACCAGACAAATCAAAGCAACATCCGTGAAAACAGGCAAAGATTCCCATAAAATGTTTTTTATTACATCACGACAGCTATCGAGATGCTATTTGGAAGTATGTAGATTTAGCAAGATGTGACTTACCCAATCAGAATTTTTGGTCAGCACTAGCAATGTCATTTTCTACTTGATAGGCCAAGCTTGTCCTCTGCTCATCTTCTTGCTTTTACTGCTGGAGAACAATAACTGATTCCTATCAAATCCTTAAAAAAAAAAGAAAGAAAGAAAGAAAGAAAAACATTTTTTCCAAGGTTAAAACACAACACACACATACACACACACCCCTCAAGATCAAAGAAAGGGCATTTTTTTTTTAATCTCCAACTAGTTCACTGTGTTTTCCCAGTTCTAAGACACCTTCAATGATAACAGAGTTCCCAGAATTGTTAGAGGGCTATGCTGAACAAAAACAAAAGGACTGCAATTTGGATTATGATTTTCAAAACATTAAAGCATACATTCTAGAATCGAGAAATGGGGTCTGCTTCATTGTCACTCTCCAGTCCGTACCCCGCTAGGAAATCAAATTACATTTAAGCACATGTTTAATGTGGTGTGTGGGTTTCTGTGATGTCATGTCAAGATGACAATGAGAGGTACTTTAATGATGACACTGGTGACCATGGTACCCTTTAAATCTCTCTTGGCTACTTATCCAGTGGGGCTTCACTTGTGGGTAAATAGGTGCCTGACTGTTACGTGCAAACCAGTAACAAACATTCTTACCCTTCAGAAACAAGGCTCCCTAGCTTTGTGGGATTTCAGAGGAAATCACTCCAGCCTTTAAAACACAATAACGGAAAGGTGGAAAGGGAACAGCAGTATTTCAGTTCCTGAGGAAAAGAGCTGTGTTGTGGGTTGAGCCAGGGAAAGGTTAGCCTGAGGTTTCAGTGTAGTTTTCTCTGGTCTGAGCTCTTCCTTCTCACCATGGTCTTGGTTTCATAGAGAAATGAATAGATGGAGAAATGTTTCTCTTCTTGATTAACCCATCAAAGAATCCATTTGGGGAATGCACATACACATATACATTTTAGTAGAAAGAATTCATTTGGGAACACACACACACACACACACACACACACACACACACACACACACACCTCCCAACATATAAGAATATACATTTCTTTACCCGTTGACTACATAGCCTAAACCCCAGAGTAACAGCCACTTCTGAGTTTAAGGCATCTAAAGTCAGGTGACATTTTAGAATGTCTGCCCCTCCCCCCACCACCTAGTGTCAGAGACTTTCTAGTTAATCTTCTTTAAGGTCCTATTCACTTAATGGAAATGCTTAGCTGCATAATTGCTTTGAGTCTAGTGCTGTTCCAAATGGAAAATATAATAATCTAATGGTATCGCCTCTATAAGCGAATGAGAATTTCAGGAGTGGCTGTTGGTGCCACCCATGTGATCCAGAGAGGTTAATGCAGTTAAAGTTATTTCACAGTCCATTAAGGAGCTTACGGTGACCTCACGACCTTTGCGCCAACAACACGGAATCCATTATCATCACAATGGAGGAGCTGTGGGTTCGGCTGACTTGACAATGGGCCGGGGGAAATCCCAAGTTAGTACTTAGTTTAAAAAAATGCACTTTTCTTTCTGCTTCTTGGGTATGGCTATTAACATGCCCTCCTGTAATTTGTAACATTAACATTGCTGAAGGTACGGAAAAGGACAATGAAATAAAGACATCAGAACTGCTGACTTAGTTCGGTGCACGCTGATCTTGGCGGTGTGTGGAGGTGGTGGATATCTAACGGGAAAATCAAGAAAGTCAAGGAACTCCGTTAAATTAATGATACATTATCTCAGGTTGTGAAATTCATTTAGGCGAATAATGGCTTTCCTCTGTCGCCGTTAAGGTTAGAATTCATCCTGGGATTTAAGATATGATTTAGAGAGAAACAAACACTTAGGAATATAATCAATCAAAACTACAATATGTGTTACCAAACTCCAAATTTTAAGGAAACACTATTCTGCTGGTATTTCCCATCAGGATTCACCATCCCATGACAACTACCGTCCGCCTTTACCGTCTTGTGACTGAGTGACAGCCACATTTAAAGACACACGGAGTGCAAGCTGTTAAAATAAATAAAGATTTTATACAACTACTGATTGATTCACAAGTATTAATTAGTATTTTTGTCCTCTAAAATGAACTTGAGTGCACAAGTCCCCTCTGGAGAAACAGCAAGAGTGGAAATTAAAATGAGACCTTGCAACACTTTGTATCAAGAGAAGAAATAAAAAAAACGACCAGACAGTCCTTATGCTAAAAATAAAGAAGAGGGTTTATAATGGTTAAACTGAATGCAGAGGCTATGGAAGAGTCATTTTATTCCCAAAACTCAAGAGGAATCATTTTCAAATAATTTGAGGAAGGCATTTCCAGGTAATTAAAGAATGTAGCTGTACATTTCAAAGATCTTGCTGGGGGTCATTAGCACAAGTCAGCTCATTTCAACACGGTAGGGATCCAGTGCCTATTGTGATCCCTGACACTGCTCAGAACTGAAGCATCCTCTCAGGATGCTGAAGAAATAGTAAAGAGGCCTCACCTGTGTCCGACAATGAAAAAGGAACCTCGATCAAATAATCAAACCTGGGCACTGGCTGAGGGAGGCGAAGTCTCTGAGGAAAATCATTTAAACAGAATGCTCAATTTCATGCTTGAAACTATTGTTAAATCTACCCTTTGGGATATTTTAAGGCTGAAAGAAGAGTATCGCACTCACCATTAAGCCTGATACATATAATTTACAAATATGTGTTTAATAAATAGTTATTTAATCATATTTACTATTAGGGCCATCACTAAACACTAATCTATCAGAATATAACTCTGAGGGGGAAAACGTATTATTTGGCTTTTGAAGTTTAACACTAAAATTTTTTGACTATTAAAACTAACTAGGTGCCTATTTTTAAGAAATTAATTAGTTTCTGTAATTTGTTATATAATTCACAACACAAAAAAATGGCACACTAAACTAGTTACTTGTGACAAATCACTAAAACCTTAGATATTCCAAAGATGTGCACAGGAGTGAAAATGTACCACTTACATTCTCTCTCTCTCTCTCTCTCTCTCTCTCTCTCTCTCTCTCTCATAGTTGTTTTAATAATTCACATAATTTTCACCCCTGTAAGCATACCTTTCCTAATCAGGCAAAATTCCAGACAAGAGCAGTGACTACAAAGGGTGAGAAAATGTCCAGTAAGAAAATGATCACAACAAATGAATTAACGGGGTGTGTGTTTTTAAGGGGAAAGCACACATTTAATGATCGTGGTCAGAATGTTAAGTGAACTGACTGTACCAAATGTTGACGAGGACCTGAACTATAGCATGTAATTCTGTTATTTCTCAACATACAATATTAAAAATCATTTTAAAAGACATTTAGACCCTTATATACCCGCCCACAAAAGCCAGGAGCCCCAGTGGGACTGGCTTTTTAACAGCATAAATGATATTGTTATCACTGTCACTGTTATTAGCCTATGTCGCAAACTCTTGATACAATTGTTGCTTTTCAAAAAGGCTTTCCTTAAGTAATACTGCTACCTCCCACAGCCTTTTCTTAGATCTATGTTTGAAAGGCATACCTCTTCCTTGATGAAATCTCTCTTTGTAAAAGAATTAATAATAGAAGGGGAAAAACTCTCAGAACTCTGTTAAAATATAAAGCATGACTTATGGAAGATGTTTGGTTCCAAGCTGGCGCACAGGGAGCAAATTTGCTTTGCAAAGAGACGCCTCTGTTTGACTAAAGAGAAAGTTCCCAAGAAGCTGGCAGAAATCGAGAATGTGTGAACACAGCTTCCAAAGTGGGTCTCAGAATCCAGTAGCCAAAAATAAACCGGTTCCTGGCTGAACGACATAAGTGCAATTGTGAAATTGATATCCCTCCTTGGCCCGGTCCCAGACAATATGTTGCCTTTCGGGGCCTGATCAACGTGATGGATGTGATCTGGGAAAGTCAGGGAGGTGCTTCTCCTTAATCAAACCCACTGTCCTCAACACAAACACACACACACACACATACACACACACACACACACACACACACACACACAGAGAGAGAGAGAGAGAGAGAGAGAGAGAGAGAGAGAGAGAGAGAGAAGAATCATTCTGGATGAACTCACAAGGCATTCAAACCTCTCTTCCGGGTCTCTAGAAATCTGAGAGGCACAAACCAGACTCCACACACAGAGTGAGAAGACAAAACATGGCAGTAACTGAACAGCTTAGCGCCTGTCAAAATGAAAGTCAAAAGCCAATCTAACATCGTAACAAACTTAGCGAACATGTGCAGCTGGACCCTTTGTTTTCTTCCAGAAGAAGAGAGGTTTTCGATATCTTATTTAACAGTCATAACCAAGGTCTATTCCACCACTCCCCCCCACCCCTTAGTTTTCCTCCTTGCTACTGATGTTTCCTTCATAGATTTTAGTGTCTTGGTAATCTGTCATCAAAATAACATCCAAAGTCACAGAGAAAGAAAAAGTCAAATAAAAATCTCTTGAGAACCAACAGTAAGCTTTCAGATCCTGGTTTATGAGAGCTGGGAATTCTAAACACCAGCTTCTGAGTTCAAAAATCACCGACTAGTCCACTTAATTCAGACTCTTTCCCACTGCTATAGAAAGAAGGGCAGCATTCTCATTTCCAGAGGTAAAAATTCCTGACTCACAACCAAGTGGCATCACTGCTTTCTTCTGTTGTTATTGTAACGACTCAGATTGTTTGTGGCTTAAAAGATCATCGCCAGTCAGCACCGGTCAGCACCGGTCAGCGCCAGTCAGCACCGGATATCACCGGTCAGCACCAGCTAGCGCTGGAAGCACTAGTCAGCACCAATCAGCACCAGCGTCTCATCTACTTATTTTTCAGGGTTTCCTTTAATGTCAAAAGGTTTCCAGATTGGTTAACCCTCTCTACCCGCTACGTTGTCGTCGTCTTCACACATAATAAGCAGGAGCCTGGTCGTCAGCTAATTATGTCACAAGCGACCAGTGAACAAAGACCCACTGTTCTCCCCTGGAGAGTGAGCCTGTTTCAGAGCCTCTCCAAGAGGGGACAGAAATTAGGCCCTTTCAGAGAAGGGATCTGGAGTGAGGGTTTTATTTAACTCTACATTCCATTTCAGCCCTGCTGTTGCCTTGATGTTGTGGGATGTTGATGGCTGTTATTTCTCCAGCAGCTGTGTGGAAGGAACCCTGGAGCTTGAGGGCCCCCCCCGAGCTCATTATACACACTACTGTGGGAGGACACACCACTCTGTGGTAAACCAGTATGATGTCGATTTTACAAACTCAAACAAATAATAGTACTTTGCTCTCCAAGAGGTTTTGGTGATCTTAATTTCTTTGAATAACGAACAACCTCAACCTGGAGGACAATACAGCAAATTTCCAATGGTCATGGAGATGAGGTTATTAGACATAAGCAGATCAAAAGAATTCCCAAGATCTTCGACAGTAGGTCAGAGATGGATTGAACGCATGTAGGCTGTGAGGATGAGTTGGGGTGATCTGTGAAGTGATCTGTAAATGCTTAATAGGAAGCCCAGCCTGGTGCTGGCAATTGGCAGTGACTACACCCACCTCCTATGAAAGCAAACCCAACATTAGCCCTCGAATTTTGAGTATGCTCGATTTGAGAGGTAAAGAGCTCAATGACCTGTTGGGATAAAACATTCACTAAGAAGAAACGACTGGTGTTGATATTACCTCCCTTCCTTTCTTAAAGTTTTAATGATATTCTTGCTTACTTACTATAATGGCCATAATTATTTTATGAGGAACATATCTTAGTGGGTTAACACATGGGAAAAAATAACAGGGCTACACCATTGCAGTAAAACAGAAGTGTTTTTTGCACAAGACCAATAGACTCCAAGAACAGAAAAACTTGCAAGTGTCCTATAAGGCTGTCAGGCTATTTCTCTGGGGCAGAAGCTGAGAAGAGATCTGGAGTCCTTAGATCCTGGCAAACAAAAGACTAATCTCTTGGAAATCTGGCTAGTTCCTATTACCATAGCTGGTTAATTCTAACTAGGAATGCTGGTTAGTCTATTACCTTACTCTGATAATTAGCTCTAAAATTTTTAAACTCTGCAAACTGATTATGGCATCACATGCTTGGAATCCCAGCACCTAAGAGGCTGATACCAGAGGGTCTGGGTTTAAGGTCATCCATAGCTATGTGAATAGTTGGAAATCTGTCTGGGCTACACAAAACACTGTCTCAGAATAAGTAAAAAATACGTTTTCGTGCAATTTCAAATTCCGCTAAATTAAGACTACAGTCAAACTGGAATGTCATGTGACTTCTAGTGTCACGTGATCATGAAGGTATGTTCTCTGTCTCTCCAATGGGTCACTCCAGAATCTGTTCGCTGTTCTCATCGATTTATTTAATTGCATTGAGTTAGGGAGAAAATCTATCCCCCTTCCTTCTTCCCTCTGTCCCTTCTGTTTTCAGACAGGTTCTCACTCTAGTCCAGTCTAACTTGTAACACACTGTATAGCCCTGACTAGGTTTGATCTTGCAGTGATCCTCCTGTCTCAGGCTTAGAAAAGTTATATATAATTGTGATTCATAATCTATCCCACCAGAAGTTGGAAATCCAGAAATAAAAAGATTATCTAAATTATAATTTTAATAACAATAAGATTGTAGTTACAATCTTAAGCATGCAATCTTAGTATATGCTTGAGAACTATAAAGAGGGAAATCTGTGATATACATACATACATACACCTCCTAAAGGTTTGTTAATTAGCATATTCACATAAGCATGAGTATTTGTTTTTACCCCCTAGACAGTGCTTTGTACAATACTGGCAGAGTCACCCCAGCACCCTCAAGGACCCCCTTTTCCTTGCTTAGGTATCAGGCTTCTCAAGAAAGCCCTCATCTTTTGGAGCATCTTTCCTTCTAAAATACATCATAGTCATGGAGAGAGAATGAACAGTGTTTTTAGGAGGAAATTTGAAAGTGATGACTTGTGTCTGATGACAACTGGAAGCACAGAAGAAAGTCATCAGCTCCTTACAGTGACAGAGCTGACGATGTCAGGGGAAGGGAAGGGCTATCCCTCTCTGTCAAAACGTAATCTATTAACTCTTTGGGGGTTTCACAAAGGCATACAATGCATTTTAGTAACACACTTACCCACACAGCACCCTCACATTCCTCCCAGATCTGCCCTCAACCTCCTCACACCTTTCCAACCTCAAGACCTCCTGGCTATTAAATTAACTAAATACCTATATCGCCCATATTCTCCTGTTTGAGTAACCATGTCCTGGGGTTGTCCGACCTACCGGGAATGGTATCCTTAAAGAAAGCTGACTCTTTCTCCCTCAGAAGCCAACGATTGTCAAAAGCTCCTCAGTTAGGGGTCAGGGTCCATTAACCCCCTTTCCCCTCCATGCTAGAATGCTCACTGGCTTGATCTCCTATAGGTTTTGAGCAGTCAGCCACATCTGCTGTGAGGTTCTCAGTACAAAGTCCTGCCGTGTGCAGAAGACACTGGGTTGGTCCAACCCTTCTGGACCTCTGGCTGTGGCCTACAGTGTAGAGGAGAGTCATCCACTGGTCACAGTGACATGTTTCATGGTTTTGAAACGTCGACCTATTTTATTTCTTTTGGAAGAATGTTTTCACGCAGCCTTGAAGTTAGGGGCTAAGGAAATCATATTCTGGTTTGCTTCTTTCAAGGTGTCTTTTTTAAAGTCTTATTTTTATTTTAAAATGCGTACATTTTAGGCCTTCATTTAGAGGGTCTTGCTTCAGTTCCTGTCAAGGAAGCTTATTAGGAAGTGAGTGAATTTAATAGACGTGCAACCGCACTAAATACATGTCAGCTAATTTGCATGTCTGTGTGGGTCCAAGTGCGGTCCTTGTAGGGAAACAGCTGTCTGCTCTCTGTTCCTGTGACTATGGAAATGAGGTGCTTAGAAAAGTGTATCTCCATCAAGCATAGCAAACCAGGGCCAGAGAGAGCTCCAACATCAGCCTGTGACTGTGCCAGGCACACTGCATTTACACGAACACAAAAAGGGAATCTGATTATAACGTTCATTGGATAAAGGGGGGGCACACAAAGTGGGGGGGCATGATACCTTTATTTTATGCTTTTTCAACTTCACAGGACAATTATTTTATTCTAAGAAGGTTACAGATTTCTAAAACTAAATACAAACTCATTTACAAGAAAGTGAACTCGGCGGGTCAATTAGATCCCGCCTCTGCTGCAACGCTAATAAATATTTGCACCGTGTATAATGCAAACTACTACACAAAGGGGGTCCTAACTACTGAGGACAGCGCAAATGACTCACTCAGTCCTCCGTGCGATTCTACCTCACCCCCGTGACTTGTGTGAGCTTCTAAAAACAGATCTGATGGGCTAGAGGGATGGCTCAGCCACCGAGGCAGAAGACTGCCCTAGCAGAAGACCAGAGTGATCTCTGTTCTCAGCACCCATGTTGGATAGCTTAGAACGATCTGTAAATCCATCTCTAGGTGACCCGACGTCCTCTTCCAGACTCTGAGGACACAAACTCACACTTAAAAAAATATGTATATTAAAATAAAATAAAATTGTCTTTAAAATAACAGATTTGGACATCTAAAAATTTAAATGTTCCATTGATATTCTTCTATTTTGAAGGTGTATGACAGAATGAAATCTAACCAACGAGTTTTTCTTCATGTAAATAAATAACCTGTAAATTTACTTGCTTTTATTTTTTTTACCCAAATTGCACAGGAAAGTGTGTTAGCCTTAAACTTGCCATCAAGCAGAAGCTAGCCTCGAGCCCCTGATCCCCCTGCCTCTACCTCCTGGATGCTGGGATTCCAGTTGCTGGCTGCCACATGCAGTTCGGTTTTGTCTCGATTCCGTCTTTATAAAAGCCGTGCGTGTATTTTATGTAAGAAAGAACAATTTAGCAACAGCTCAGAATCCCTGCATGGTGGTGAAGCGGATCTTCCTTCGGTGTGTGCTTGCATAAGCATAGTCGTACTGTCGAATAGAAACGACCATTGTGATTGCATCCCGGAGTCAGGCACGTTAACACAGGTCCAGTGAAAACCTCATACAAGTAGGAATAGCTGCAGGAACTCTGTGCCTATGAGAACCACTTTCTTAGTGACTGTCCCTCTTTATGAAGGGTCCCCAGAGTCACTCTCTTAAGGTTCTGACTCTGCTGGGGGAGGAGGGCATCTCTGGGTGCTCCAGATGCCGTGTGACTCGTGTAGCTGGGCATGGCAGACGCTGCCAAGTTCCTATTTGTCCTTCACAGGGAGTCCATATTGACTGCTTCAAAAACTCTTTGTATGACCTATTATTTTCAAATTGTTTCCCAACTTATACTGAAATTGAAAATTGGACAGCTTCTCAATTGCTCTTGCATTCCAATTGATTACCAATACAGTTTCTCAGAATTAGGAATATCAGTCTGTTCTCTTCCTTGGCATCATGTTGACGGTGTGGCTTTCATTTAAATATTGCAGCCTGGTTTGTGCTCGACTCCGTGTTAAGATAACACACAGGCAATCAATTAGATTTATTATCTCTTCTCTCGACTCTAAGGTGTGTATCACTGTCTGAGGCTGGGGGGCGGGGGACCAGGAAGCCCTAGACATAATGCGGCCGTCACTTCAAGGTCTCCTAGGATGAGAACCAGGACTCAGCTTCCACTGGATCGGACAGCCTCAAGGTTTGCGGCCTGTACTGTAGGTGGGGGTGGTTGTAAAGAAGAAGATAGTTGATGTTTCTCTGGAAGAAATGTATTTTGATAGGGTTAGGTTATCAGATCAAGTCAATAAATATTTACTGAATGATTGCTATGAAGACAGCACTAGGCTCAACCCTGAAGGGTGGGAAAGAAGGGAATAGCAAGCACAGCACAACTTAAATTCTCAGAAACTCCTCAAGGAACACTAAAAAAACGTCTCCGTGGAAAAGGAAAAGGAAATCCTTGAATATATGGGAGGCACTCGTGAGTCCTTTACAGCCATCTTGTGCTGTCCTCGGAGGTCACAGGAGCATCCACAATAGTTTTCATTTCCCGATGAGACAAGGGAGGGGCAGGCAGTCTTTTCTCAAGGTCACCCAGTAAGGCAGAGCTTCAGGCTGAGTGGAATCCCCAGGCTTTGGGGCCAAACTGCTTGGGAGTACTTGATGGAGTGTTCAGAAGAGCCCTTTGCTCTGCCTGGGCTCATCCTTGTAACCTAAGTACGGTTGTGATGTAATTCATTGGTATAACGTTGAAGTTGTCCTAACAGCCTGCCCTTCCTCTATCAGTACAGGTCCTTCCTGGATTTCTGGGTCTGGAGTTCTGCTTTTGTGTAACTGAAAGGAAACTATGTATTCCTCTTCTGTCTGGCTGCTTGCCGAAAACTTAGACTTAAAAAATATTTTTATTTTTAATGTAATTTATGTTACTTTATGTTTATGAATGCTTTGGCTGTTGGAACTGGGGTTACAGAGGGTCGGGAGCCACCACGTGATACTGGGAATTGAAAGTAGGTCTTTCTAAGAGCAGCAAGTGTTCTTAGCCACTGAGAAATCTCTCCAGCCCCTCTGGTCAGATTTTAAAAGTCTACAGAAGTTGGAGTTTTACAACGAACATCCACTCACATGCTTAGTACCTCACGGTTGTCTTTACATTTGTCCATATTTATATTTTTCTTGCTTTGTCATAGATTCTACCTTCATTCTATAATATAAGGAGACTTTTAGCAGTATGATAACATGAGAGGAAAGAATTTCAATGTTCAAACAAGCAAATTCATGATTGTTTTAGGCATTGGCTAGCCTACACTTGTATAAGGCTGTATTCTTTAGTCTGCTTATGACAGCAATTCCATACAGTGTAGACACAGATGGAAAGGGTTCAGTTGAACCAAGTAGAGAGCTTGGAACCAGACACATGGCTTAGGGAAAAAGCCCTCTCCTAGGAATCCTAAAGCTTGAAGTGTAGCTTGACCTTTGGCTCCTTTATTGGTTCTTTTCCCTATTGTCCTTATTCATCCTTCCAACTCCCAACACTAGGTAGGAGAGAAAGAAAGCTAGAGAGGAATGGGGGCATTTATCTCCTTAAACTATTTCCTGTTGAGTAGGGGTGTTGAGTTCCTTGGGACAAGTTTGATCTTCCTTGTCAGGATATCTCCAACCAGCAACTAGCAACCAGCAACCAGCAACCAGCAACCAGTAACCCAACAACCAACAACCAGCAACCAACAACCAGCAACCAGCAACCAGCAACCAACAACCAGCAACCATCAACCAGCAACCAGCAACCAACAACCAGGAACCAGCAACCAACAACCAGCAACCAGCAACCAACAACCAGCAACCAACAACCAGCAACCAGCAACCAACAACCAGCAACCAGCAACCAGCAACCAACAACCAGCAACCAGCAACCAGCAACCAGCAACCAGCAACCAACAACCAGCAACCAACAACCAGCAACCAGCAACCAACAACAAGCAACCAGCAACCAGCAACCAGCAACCAGCAACCAACAACCAACAACCAGGAACCAACAACCAACAACCAGGAACCCAACAACCAGGAACCCAGCAACCAGCAACCAGCAACCAGCAACCAACAGCCAGCAACCAGCAACCAGCAACCAGCAACCAGCAACCAGCAACCAGCAACCAGCAACCAGCAACCAACAACCAACAACCAGGAACCCAACAACCAGGAACCCAGCAACCAGCAACCAGCAACCAACAGCCAGCAACCAGCAACCCAACAACCAGCAACTAGCAACCAGCAACCAACAGCCAGCAACCAGCAACCAGCAACCAGCAACCAACAACCAACAACCAGGAACCCAACAACCAGGAACCCAGCAACCAGCAACCAGCAACCAACAGCCAGCAACCAGCAACCCAACAACCAGCAACCAGCAACCAGCAACCAACAGCCAGCAACCAGCAACCCAACAACCAACAACCAGGAACCCAACAACCAACAACCAGCAACCAGCAACCCAACAACCAACAACCAGCAACCAGCAACCCAACAACCAACAACCAGGAACCCAACAACCAGCAACCAACAAACCAACAACCAGCAACCAGCAACCCAAAAACCAACAGCCAGCAACCAGCAACCAGCAACCAGCAACCCAACAACCAACAGCCAGCAACCAGCAACCAGCAACCCAGCAACCAACAACCAGGAATCCAACAACCAGCAACCAGCAACCAGCAACCAGCAACCAGCAACCAGCAACCAGCAACCCAACAACCAGCAACCAACAAACCAACAACCAGCAACCAGCAACCAGCAACCCAACAACCAGCAACCAGCAACCAGCAACCAGCAACCAGCAACCAGCAACCAGCAACCAGCAACCAGCAACCAGCAACCAGCAACCCAACAACTAGCAACCAACAAACCAACAACCAGCAACCAGCAACCAGCAACCAGCAACCAGCAACCCAACAACTAGCAACCAACAAACCAACAACCAGCAACCAGCAACCAGCAACCCAACAACCAGCAACCAGCAACCAGCAACCAGCAACCAGCAACCAGCAACCAGCAACCCAACAACCAACAGCCAGCAACCAGCAACCAGAAACCCAACAACCAACAGCCAGCAACCAGCAACCAGAAACCCAACAACCAGCAACCAGCAACCATCAACCCAACAACCAACAACCAGTAACCCAACAACCAGCAACCAGCAACCAGCAAACAGCAAACAGCAAACAGCAACCAGCAACCAGCAACCCAACAACCAGCAACCAGCAACCAGCAACCAGCAACCAGCAACCAGCAACCAGCAACCAGCAACCAGCAACCAGCAACCAGTAATCAGCATTAGCAGCCTCCACAGGAGGGAGCAGCAAACTCCTTTCTTGGGGCTCTGGCATTTATATACCCTCTGAAGAGTCCACAGAATTTTAAACACGAACTATCTTCAGCTGGCAAAATCACGAGACAAATCATAGCTGCTGTGGACTAAAGTGGAAATTTCTGGTTTCTTTGGAGACTCAGTTGTGACGCGTGATTTTTTTTTTTTCTGGAAATCATCTTATGGAAGAATGTTTTTGCTGAAGCAAACATGTGAGAGAATGTTTGCTAAAAACAGACACATGGTTCTTTTCTGAAGGCAGCCTAGAGAAAGAGCACGTAATGTTTTGCTAGAGTGAATGCTTGAGAGAACATATGATATTTGGAAAGGATAAAAATATAGCCCAAAGGACTGTGGACAGTGCCGAATGGTATTGGTACGCCTTACCATTCCTTGTTAGTCATTGTTTGTTGTGACTTTATAAAGAGAAAAGCACCAAAAAAAAAAAAAAAAAAAACTTCTGGTAGTGTTCAGGTGGCTTCTTGCTACTTCCACTGATTGGTAGAGCCTTGAGGTTTCTTCTGGATCCACCTGCCCATTGCCCATGTGTGAATGGTGTTTATGAGTGGATCGAGCTGTTGACGATTTGTGTGGCCGGAACTGCTGATATCCTGACAATGCAGATTGGATTTGCTTCAAAGAACTATTTCTAAACAGGTCCTTTTCTCTGTTAACCTTGCCTTTCCACTACCTCTTGGTGGTAGGCTACAAGAGATGTTAAAGAATTTAAGAACCCTTATTAAAATCCAAGTCCACAGTTGGTGATCAGAGCAGATCCGCATCTCACATCAGAGATTAAAACAAAAGCGTATTCCCATATAACATAACTGGTTTTTTAAGAAGCAGAAATTCTCACTACAGTGAAAGTCAAATCCAAGGTCATTTACAAGGTCATTTACAAGGTGACCTACATAAGAGAAAATTATTTCCCTTGTTTTAATGTGTTTGTATTTTAGTGTGATGTCTCTCCCCCTTTTTATCTTAGGATAGCCTTAGACTTACTACATAGTCAGAGATGAACTTGACCTTCTAGTCTCCCAGCCTCTGCCTTTTGAATGCTGAGGTGACAGGCTTATGCCTTCATATTTCATTTTTATGGCACTGGAGAGTGTAGCTGGAGCCTTGTGCATGTTAGACAAGCATTCTTCAGCCGAGCTACACCTCTGGCCTTTAGCACAGTCTTTGTAGGGTATATTTATTGTGGCTCTTAGTCACATGAAGTCAGGTGTGAAATTTTCTACTGATGGTATCCTGCTGGCATTCAAAAAATTTCATTTCCTATTTTTGGATTGAGGCTGTTCAACTTGCAGATAAATAGCTGGTACAGTGTGGAAAGTGCCTCATTAGGGTGCCTGTGACCTCAGCCTTCTACACTCTGGTGGAAACTCCATTCGCTCCATCTGATATTCTACTGCTTTGCAAGTTGCTCTTTACACTTTGCAATCAAGCTACTTCATGGTCTGTAAAGACTTCATAGTCTCCCCTTCAACGACAGGCCATGATTACTTAATCTCTTGTGATGGATGCGTCCCTCATTTCTGTCTTCCTATTAAAGTGCTAAGTAGGCATTCTTGTCTCCTGATTTCCTCTCGTATGTTTGATATTTATGGAGGACAACCTAAAATGTATGCGCTGAAGAGATGGAGAAGGCAACCCGAGACATAGACTAATATTCTTTGACATGAACACCAACCATGACTGTGAGTATGCTTTGAACGGATTGAATTTGAGAAGCCTTAAATTAACACTGAGATGTTTAGATGCCCAGGCCCGGGGAAGAAGGCAGGAGTGTGAGGCTGACCTAGAATGGTATTAAGGGTAGTAAGTCTTGCAGCTGTATAAGACGAAATTAACCAGGGGAGTCATGAGTAAAGAATGGAACAAAATTCCTCTAAATTTTAGAACATTCTAAGGGTGCTCCAAAGTTCATAGACTTGGCCACCAGGAAAACCGAGAAGGACACTGCTATGGTCTGAAACACCTTCCAAAGGCCCATCTACAAGGTTTGTTCATCAGTTTGTGGCATCGCTGGAACACGATAGAGCCTTTGAAAAGTGGGGCCTCGTGGAAGGAAGGTCAATGACTTGGAGTAAGGTCTGAGAGGGGATCTGGAGACCTCTGCTCTTTCTCTTTGACTCCTTGTAATCATGAAGCAAGCAGGTGTCTTCTGGACATCACAGGCTCAAAGCCAGTGATTCATGACAAGGGCTAAACTCTCCAAGATGGTGAATGGAAACATTTTCCCTGCTGTAAGCTGATTTTCCTCTGGTGTTTCATCATGACAATTGTAACCAATCCAGACCTTAAGAAGAAGAAAGGTCCAGGAGACTGTGATGTGTGAAAAGAGTTTAGAAGAAGCAGAGACTCTGGCCCAAGTGTCCAATATTGCTGAGGTGTAAATTCAGATAAAGAGGATAGTTGATGATTGAATTCAATATCAAAATCATTAAAAAGCTAAAAATATCCATGACATGTAGACGTATCTACCTTATTATTATTTCAACTAATGTAAAATTTTGACCATTCCATTACCACGGGTGAAAAAAAGAAATAAATGTTTAATAATCAATGAAGATGAGGAGAAATAGGGATTGGCTCAGAACTCATGCTTTCCTACGTTTAGGTAGGCAATCTGCCAATATCAAATAAAATCATCATGCATGAGACTGCCAACTCAAACTTTATTCTAAGAGGAAGTACAAGTGGGACCTGAAAATCCTTTCCAGCTGAGTACTGCAAACTTCTCCTTTTACTCTCTCTGCTTCCACCCAGAACTCCCTAAAGTCACTTACCTGTCACATGGTCTGGTATTTAACTTTTATTTATTTTTAGTGTGTGTGTGTGTGTGTGTGTGTGTGTGTGTGTGTGTGTGTGTGTGTGTGTGTGTGCGCGCGCGCGCGCATGTGCGTATGACCTGCATGTATTTATATGCAATCTGTGTGTTCCCTGCCCAAAGAAGAAGGCATGGGATCCCTAGGAGGAGAAGTACAGAAGTGTGTGGGCCATCCTGTGGGTGTTGGGACATAGCTTGGGTTTTCTGCAAGAACAGCAAGTGCTCTTAACCTCTGAGCCATCTCTCCAATCCCCTGACTTGTTTTTTTAATTACTTTATTTTTATTAAATTATTTTATTTATTTATATTCCAAGTGTTGCCATCCCTTCCAGATCCCCCCTCACAGAGTTTTTCACCTCATCCCTCCTCCTCTTTGCATCTGAGAGGGTGCCCCCCACCTCCGCCTCATCCCACCCCACCCCCCAGTATCTCCCTTCTCTGGGAAGTCAAGTCTCTACAGGACTAGGAGCATCCTCTCCCGCTGAGGCCAGACAAGGCAGCCCTCTGCTACATATGTGCAGGGGGCCACAGAGTAGCCTATATATGCCCTTTGGTTGTTGTCTCAGTTCTCAGGTGTCCAGGTTAGTTGATTCTGTTGGTCTTCCTACGGGGCTGCCATCCCCTTCAGCTGCTTTAATCCTTCCCCTATCTCTTCCATAGGGGTCACCCCCCGACCTCAGGCCAACGGTTAGCTGTACCTGCATCTGTCTCAGTCAGCTGCTGGTAGAGTTTCTCAGAGGACAACCATGCTAGGTTTCAGTCTGCAAGCACAACATGGCCTCCGTATTCGTGTCAAGGTTTGATGCCTGCCCACGGGATGGATCCTAACTTGGGCCAGTCACTGGATGGCCTTTCTTTCACTTTCTGCTTCATTTTTGTCCCTGCATTTCTTGTAGACAGGAACAATTCTGGGTCACAAACTTGAAGGTAGGTAGGTAGCACCAGCACTCCACTGGGGACCCTGTATATCTATTGGAGGTGCTCTCTTCAAGTTCCATCCCCCCACTGTTGGGCATTTCAGTTAAGGTCACCTCATCGAGTCCTGATCTTCTCTCACATCCCAGGTCTCTGGGGCTTTCTAGAGATTCCCCTGCCCTCCTCCAAAAGCTGCTATTTCCCTTCCTTCTCCTTGCCCTCTGGGCTTTTCTCCTGTTTCCCCCATACCTGATTCTGCCCCCTTCCCCTCTCCCTCCCCTTTCCTCTGTCTCCTAGATCCCTCTGCCTCCTGTGATTATTTTGTTCCCCCTTAGTGGGATTGAAGCATCCTCAGATGGGCCTTCCTTTTTGTTAAACTTCATAGTCTGTGAGTTGTGTCGTGGGTATTCTGAACTTTTTGACTAATATCCACTTATCAGTGAGTGCATATCATGCATGTCCTTTTAGGTCTGGGTTACATTGGGCCTGAGCGTAACTTTCCAAAGGTCTCATATTACAGGTAGCAGAAACCTTAGGCCTCTCCTATGACCTAAGACCATTGTCGTTTCCCATCATCTTCTCCTTGGTTGTATTTCCTCTCCAGTCACGTTGACCCCCTCGATGATTCAGAAACCTGCTGTTCTCATCCTAAGAGTCCCTATACTTGCCATTTTCTGTCCCCTTTTGGAGAGCCTCCCAATACATGCCTCACTTCCCCAAGTCTCTGCTTCAGTGTCAACTTCCCAGGAGGCTTTGCTAGACACTCCATGTTTAAACAAGCAAACAAGTCCTCTTTTACTTCTTTTCCTGTGTCCTGACCATGGCTGTTCCCTCAGCATCTATTCCTACCTTTGCTATTACATATCAGCTTGCCAAGTTATTTGTTTGTTGTGTATCATCCACAGATGGGATAACAGTTTCTGAAATGTCGTGTTTTATCCGCTTTTGGGAGAGCTTATATGAGTATGTGGGATTTGATATATATCTATTAAATGCCAAATGAGTGATTTTCTTAATATAACTATCTAAGTCTTGTTAACTTTTTATTAATTTCCAGCATTTTAATTACTTTATTCCTATTTTAAGTAGAACTATATTTTAATGTTATCTGACTTGTCATCTACGATATAAAAATATGACCTAATTCCTAACAAGCATTTCTTAATCAAATTCTAATTATCATAATGGATTTTGAGTTATTCTCCTGGAGTTTCATAAAGACAATTACTTATTTTCTTTGCCCACATTTGTGGGCTGTGCATCTTTTTAAACTCTTATTCCGTTGTCCAGAACCTTCACAGAGAAGCTAACAGAGCAGTACAGAGTCACATCTGAGTGCTTACTCCACACATTTCACAGCGGAGCACATTTCAATCTCTTCCCACTGCAGTTCTCGACTGTCACTCACACGTCATGAAAAGCCTCTGCCAGGTGCCTGGACTAGGGTGCCTTCTTTAGACATCCACACTGTTACTTTCTCAAAGGGACCCACCATGACCCGTTGGAGTGGAAGGCAACATGGGTCAGATATTAAAGTTTTTCTTCTCAATGGCCACCACTGTGTGCTTCCTGCTGTCAGTAAGGTGGCATCTGCAGCTCTCTGGGAAGGGGGTGCAGGTCACCTAGCTGAGCCTGCCACTCAGATGATATCATCTGATATCATTAACTAAGCCTTTAATAAATTAAAGCTATGTGTGAAATGGCTCTTCTAGAATTGACCTACCTCTGTTTCCCAGAGATGAAGCTGTGTGTGCAGGTGACTTCGTGGCTAGCAGACATTCTTGCATTTGTATATTCGTTCACTATCCGTGTCAGAGTTTCTTTTCCTGTCACTGTGACAAGACACGTTGACAACAGCAATTATCAAGGGTTCACAGTGCCGGGGTACAGTGCATGATGGTGGAAGCCACAGTAGAAGGAGCTTATCCAAGGGCAAGAAGCAGAGAGTTTCTGCTCAGTTCACCTTCTCCACTTACAAAGCTCCGGATCCCAGCCCAGTCCTGCCCACCATTAAAGAGGGGCTTTCCACATCAACTAGTGTAATCAAGGCCCTCACCCACAAGCAGGCCACTCTTCCTCCAGGTGACTCCAATTTGTCAAGTTCCCACGCAACACTGACCACCATAGTCTGTACCATACTAGGGACCAAGAATCCACAGTCCCCACCTTTTGTAGAGTCTGTGGTTTGGTGGCAGAACCAGACAATGTCAATGAATTATTCCACTGTAACTGGAATGAGAATAAGGTATTAGCATAATTAGAGAAATGAAGAAACAGGTCTGGACAGCAACAATGGGTTGTAGGAAACCCTAAACAACACCCTGAGTTGAGTGGAGAACAGTGTGTCATAAGTTAGACTAGTGTGGGTATGAAGAAACAGCAAATCAAAGAGTAGTCAGAGATGACGACCCGGTCAGACAGAGCTAGGTAGCCACAGAGAGTTTTGCAACAGAGTTTGAACACATAGTCTGTTTTTAGAATCGTAGAAGACCTTAAGTAAATAAGTTTAATTACAGGAGCAGGGAAGATTGGCGTAGAGAAAATCTCTTATGATGACCAGTGTTGGGATGGGTATGTATGACCTTCATTTATGTAGGTCAGAGCAAGACTGGGGTCTTGGCAGTGAAGCTGAGCCTCTCTACCTTCCTGGGCCTTTCTCTATTAAGGGAATGGGTCTTGGTGTGCACTTGGCCTCTGCTCTCTTCATCCTTCCCCTTCCAGCCAAACTTCCTAGAAAAAGAGGCCACTGAAGAATGGTCTCCCAGCTTCACATGTCGCATAAACTTCATAGTCAACATTGAGAAAGAGTCTGTTCACTACTCTAAGATGTCTCTTCCTGGTCAATATTTCCCATGACCGCTAGAGAAATTAACTCCATTTGTAAATTTATCTCTCTTATTAACGTCAACGATGCCCTCAAGCTTTTCCTCCCATCTGGGCCATCCTCTGTTGATGTAAGCAGTAGAGTGCCCTGGTAGACATCATTTACTCTCAGATGAATTCTCTACCTAGGACATCTTATTGTTACAGATAGATAGACAGATAGACAGACAGACAGACAGACAGACAGACAGACAGACAGACAGATCTTATTGTTCAAAAACAAGCAACGGGATAGTGGTGAACCAATACGCCATTCATGAAGCTGGGAAAATGGGAGAAGCATCACTTGAGGGACTCAAGGGATCACAACCTACACCAATGGATGGTCTGGTTTCAACTGCAACTAACTCATTACTACTTGAAAACAGTCACGTCTAGAACTCTCATTTACTCTGATGTCGAAACCACCCTGCCATGACTTTCCAGCTGCCCACATGCCACTCGACCGCAGGTGCATTCCTGTTCGCAGTATCTCGGCTTTGGCATGCAGCTCCCTCAGAGACACACGCCCAGATGCCCTGGGTACTGGGAATGAGCATGGTGATCCTCCCGATAACAGAATGTAAACAAGACCCTACTAGATGAACGTAAAAGGATACATTTTTGTCTTTTCTTCCTGTCATAAATAGGTATCTGCTCAATATCTGGAGGTACAGATGTATCACAGTCAGAAGGCGACAAGAGTAAGAATTTAAGAAAGTCAAAATAGAAATTTAGCTTGCCCAGTAGCTAAATCTACACACCAGGGAGTAGCAATCTTATTATTATTCGAGATAGCTGAATTCATCTTTCTGTAGTCAATGATCAAACATACCTTAATTGTGGCCGAGCGTGTTTTAGCCACAATGGATTTGTTGCCAAAGAATAGAATTCAACACATCAGGCTTGGGATACAATATGGTCGACTTATATAACACTATATAACAGTGCTCCAAACTGTTTGCTACACAAGTATTAGAACTGGGTTCAGTTACCAGGACCTATGTCAAAAAGCTGGGCGTGGTCCTGTGAGCTTGTCATCCCATCCCTAGGAATCAGAAAGAAGCAGGAGTGTGGGGCTGGCCTATCAGCTAGCCTAGCCTAGAGAGAGAGCTTATCTGAGCAATCCAGATGGACAGTGCCTAAGGAAAATCACTGTTCTCTGTGCTCTCTTTCTTTGTCTCTCCTTCTCTCTCCCCTCTTTCTCTCCTCTCTCTCCTTCCTTCCCTCTCTCTTTTACACACACACACACACACACACACACACACACACACACACATATATATATACCTCAAAACAAATGAACAAACACATACAAAATGAAACTTTTTCAAACAAATGGGACACTGTTGCATGCCCTGTGTGTTATAAATGACAAGTGTGGGCCACTTTCTCAAAACTTCATTGTATGGTTTTCCTCCTCATACATCTGCCGGTCCTATTACTGACCCCTGTCAGGTCTCCTTTCTGATTATTTATTACCTCACGGCTGGCCTTGGTAACATTCCCCTCCACTTCTGAAGTGCAGCCTTCGTGCCATCTTGACTGCATTCAGTCTGCTATGACTCTACGTCTCTGCCTCCCACTATGGAGCCCCTCGCATGGCTGGAGTTATCCAGGACACGAGAAACAGATAAAGTCTCTGGTCCACGACCCTCCTTCCTCCCCATAATCTTCTATCATTTCACAGTCTTTTCTCCCAAACGCTTCGTTTTAATCAAATTGTCCCCTTGACCTAAATATATCTACCAGACACACTTGCTCAGTATTAAATCCAGTCCGCTTCCATTCCTCAAATCCTTCTCATTTCCCAAGATTCAGCTCAAATCCCACCTCCTCTGCTGTAGCTTACTCATGCCCCATGGCCTGGCCTTGTCTTTCCTTCCTCTCAAATCCAGCTTTTAATATTAGTGTTCTTTTCATCTTCCATTACACCCACAGCTACCTTGAGCTAATCAGCCCCTCTCCAAACAAACTTCAGCTTTGTCTGGGCTATTTTTGTAGGCCGGAGCACCATGGCCGTCCCTTTCCCTGTCCTAGAAATGTTTCACATCGACAGAGACACAGTTCAAAGTCTTCTCCATTTTAAGTCCGTCTTTAATCCGAGCCCGTGGTGAGTGCTTCTCCCTACAGTTTGTTGACTGTGCTATTTGTTTTGTCAATTTTTACACGATTTTCTCCCCTACAAAGACCTAGTACGATTCCAACTTCATAGCATGTGTATGGCATCCTCAATCATAATTCATCAGAGCAGAACTTTCTGATCATCCCAGCTAAACCTCTCGTTAATCAAAGAAATAATAAGCCTTCAGACAGACTTACACAGAGCCGCAGCATTCGGTCAGGGCCCAGTCCTGTGTCAGTGCTCAGAATAAAAAGATGAATGAGAGACAGCCTCATCCTACAATGAGCTAGGAATTTAGTCAAGATGTCAGATATATTTAATGAATAAATCACAGGTCTATATTTGGGGGAAGAAAGTCATCATGACAAGCATTCTGTGCTGTATATTTTCTAACACTTCCACAATGCAGATGAATTCCACTCAGAGAGACAGCTGTAGAGAATATTTAAATGCTAGCAAGTAAATTAATTTCCTACAAATTTAAAAGATAAATTAAAGATAAGCCATCAAGGCAAGGTAACTTAAATCAGACTACATCTACATTGGTCTACTGCTGTTGTCTGATATTATGCTTTGCAGGATGACCTTGAGTTTCTGATGCTCTGAATTCGACTTCCTGAAGCCTGAGATCTCAGGCTCACAACACTCCATCCCAACTTATCCAACGCTGGGGGTCAAATTCAGGGCTTCATGAAAACTAGACAGAGACTCTACGAACCCACGTACTTCCTGATCTCTACAGTGAAGTGCTTATTGCCACAAACATCCTCAGTACTGCATTATCATGTAAACACAAATTTAGGCAGGTTAAGCAACTACATAATATTTTATTCGATGTGAATAAACGTACTATTGCTTACTGTTTAGAGACTAATAAGAAAATACTCTTTCTTCATGCCCAGACTGCCAGGTTTCAGTCCATCTAGTCCTTACTTTGCAAGAGAGGTCATAACCAAAAGCGTGTATGACCTGTCGAGAATCCTTAGGTTATTCGGTGTAGCCAGTGTCAGGTTGTTGGCCAGAATGGATTGTTAGTGCAGTCACAGCTCCGGGTGAGGACCATTCCTTCCCCATTCAGAGGGAGAGGTCGGGCCACACATGTTCAAATCAAATTCTATTTAAAGAATTTCTCGCTTTGGTACCTTCTACATAGAGGTCCACTGTTTTCCTTTTGTAACAGAGACTATTATGTATGTACAACACGTTATTTTTTCCTTTTATTGAAAAGAGCTGCTAGTTGAGCTAACTCTGCTCTCTTTTTGCCATACCATAAACCCTGATGACAGTTTCTCCTCTCTCTGCTCCCCCCCCCAATCCTCCCCACTTTCCTCCCATCAGAGTCTACTCCCTTTATGTCTCTCATTAGAAAAGAGCAGGCTTCTAAGGGAAAAATAATAAAATACAACAACAAAAAAGAATAAAATAAAAGCATCAAAGTTAGTCAAGACAAAAAGAAAAAAAGAAAAGAAAGGGCCCAAGAGAAGGCTTAAGAGTGAGAGACCCACTGGTTCGCACACACACCGGGAATCCCATAAAAATCCTAAACTGGAAGACATAATATAATGTATATGCAGAGAATCTGGTGTAGACCTGGGCTGGCCCTGCTCATGCCGCCTCAGTATCTGTCAGTTTATATGATCCTTGCTCAATTAATTTAGAAAGCCCCATTTTCTTGGTGTCTACTATTTCCTCTGGTTCTTCCTCTATTTCTTCTCCCTCTTCCACGGGGTTTCCTGGCCCTAAGGAGAGGGATCGATGGAGACGTCCCATTTAGGGCTGAGACAACACACTATTGTTAGTAAAGTAAGTTCTCCTAACTACCTTCCACAACTATCACCCTAATTTCACATGTTTTAGTCTCTACGAAGTACGACTTACGGACACTGAACGGAGGAGAGCACTTCGTGATCAGGCGAGATCAGCTCGCTGTAAAGGGTCTGATGACCAAGCCCTTCCAGAGCTTCAAGAGTGAACGGAGTGCAGTTACACGTGAGCTTGTGTCTGCTTAGTCTGGCCTCATCAAACACTCTCCCCTGCCCCGTGGACCTAAGTCTGCAACTGCCCGTATGTTATCGTCTCCAAAGAACAAGATTCCGAATTAAACGCTAGGCAGGAGTAAGAGTTTCCCTTTTCATAATTTGTAAAGAAGGCTCCTGCAAAGACTCGATATCTGACTTCTTCTGTTTCGACCTATTTTCAAGTGGGCTTCAAAAACAGATTGGCGGTAGGAGCCAGGACACTGGGCTTCTCCAAAGCAAACCTTAAGAATACTTGTAACAAAATCCACCAGTCAGCTCTCCCTGCACTTTCGGCATCTGGGAAATTAAATAATGAATCCAGCTCTGGGCGAAGTGGTCAAACAAGACCAGCATGGGGTGGGGTTTGAGGTTGTTGGTTTTTTTTTTTAGCATATTTAAACAATTAGGGAACAGGTGAATTTCGTTTTCCTAGTGGGCCTAGACAGCTCAGACTGCTGTAACAAACTCAGAGTCTGGGTGTTTGAAAGGACAAATGTTGATTTCTCAAGGCTGAGGAGAAGCTGAAAGAGCAGGATCAGGGTGCCAGCATGTGCAGCCTGGAGGACCCATCTCCTGGTTGGCAGTGTATTGTTCTCCCTCTGGGTCCTAGAAGACAAAAGGAGAGAGCTATGGAGTCTTCCTGCCTTGGGAAGGCTATGTGAACCCCAATACTCATGACATCACACGGAGGGTTTGGGATTTAGCATGGCTCTTTACTTATTTATTTATTTTTAATAAATTAATGTATTCATTTTCTGTGAAGTCTGTACTCGCAGCTATGTACAGAAACAAAGTAACAACTCCATCCAAGTTTAGCCTGTGAGACCCGTGAGCTTTCTGTGGCTCAGGGACGAGGGGCTAGTCTTGTGTGTTTTGACACATGATCCACCTCATGTAGCTCGGTCTGGCCTCAAACTTAGGGTAATCTTTCAAAGTGCGTGTGTCACCACGCTCAGCCAAAGGACCCTTAGCTGGAAACTACCATCACACCCTCCATGACTGACATAAAGTCACAAAGAAACCGAGCAGCCTCCCAGTTTGCTGCCTGGGGAGTTGGTATTTGTCCTTAAGTGAAAATCACAATTTATACTTCTGTCTCCTGCTGTACTTTTGTGATGCTTGGTGACTTCTAATAAAGTTTCCTTCTGTAGCAGTTTCCCCAGTCTCCTTTCTTCCCGCCTAAGGTAAAGTTCCTTTCTCTTTCCCAAGTACATAAAGGACAAGAATTTAACATGTCCACTGCCGGTTGAGTTACACTGCTCTCTCTAGTGTGTTTCTCTGGGGTTTCTTTGTTGCCTTGCTTGTCTGACTCCGAGAGATCTCTCTAGCAATCTGTTTTGCCCGTAGCGGCTGACAGTATCTCAGGGGACCTGGCTTAGTAAGATTGATTAGAACCTGCATCTTACACATTTGCAAGATGGCTACTTCCCTGGCTCCTCCTCCCCTTTCTTTTATCTCTTCCTTTCTCTCTCTCTCTCCTTCCCACCTCCTAATGATGGTGCATTTGTCTTGCTGAAGATGTAACGTTTGCCGCCAAGGATGAACACTAGGGCTCGGATCTCTCGTTTCTTGGCAAGCTCACACACTTCACACCAGTCCTCCTCGGTACTATTAATATTATATATAGATGCCCTTGTCACAGATTTACATTCCAAGATCCGAAATCAGCGCAGGAGGGTGAAGCTTGCATGACGAGGGGGTAGAGGGAAAAGGGCTGATTTATCATGGGGAATGTTAGAGAGTAAAAAGGCGGTGATCAAATTTATATTAATGCCTTGACCTATATTCTTTTTAAAACTGCTTTTTGCCCATTTCGGCACAGGATCATTTGCTGCCTAAACCCAGAAAGGAAATAGAAAGAAGACCCAAATGCAGGCTTCTCATGCTACTTATTCTTCTTATTTACTATGAAAATGTTCAAACTATAGTTCATGCGAGGACTTGAGGAGGGAATATAGAGACAGATTGTCAGATTGAACTGTGTGGTGGTTTGAATAGGAATGGCCCCCATGGACCACATTTGAAGCTTGGCCGTAGGAGTGGCACTATTAGGAAGTATGGCCTTGTTGGAGTGGGTGTGGCCTTGTTGGAGTGGGTGTGGCCTTGTTGGAGTGGGTGTGGCCTTGTTGGAGTGGGTGTGGTCTTGTTGGAGTGGGTGTGGCCTTGTTGGGGTGGGTGTGGCCTTGTCGGAGTAAGTGTGTCACTGTGGAGGCAAGCGTTGAGGTCATAAGTGCTCAAGCTATGCCTAGTGTGAGACAGTCTCCTTCTGCCTACAGATCAAGATGTGGAACTCTCTCTTTCTCCAGCACCATGACTGCCTGGATGCTGCCATGTTACATGCTATGATGATAATGGACCGAACCTCTGAAACCATAAGCCAGCTGCAATGAAATGTTTTCCTTTAGAAGAGTTGCTGGGGTCATGGTTATCTCCTCACAGCAATAAAACCCTAAGACAACCTGCTTCCCCTCCACCCTCTTCACAGAGGCAAACATGAGTTTAGCATTCAATAAGCAATATTCTGAACCAGCTGAGGTAAGTTTGTCTACCCTGGAGGCAGAAGATGAGGCTCAGTGGTTAGGAGCACTGGCTGCTCTTGCAGAGGACCCAGATTCAGTTCCCAGAACCCACACGGTGGCTCACAACCATCCGTAACTCCAATACCTGGGATCTAACAGCCTCTCCGAGCACTGTGTTGATGCAGTGCACATAGATACACACAAACACGCACATAAGATAAAGATAATCTGAAAAAGAAATTGGCTATCCTGGTTTGACCTAATTTCACAAAATGCCAGAAGGCCCTGCTGTGGGCTGGGTCATTTTGTTATTTGGAATTCTGCTTTGAAGGTAGTGAGGAAGAAGTGCCACTCAGGAGTCAAAGGTAATGTTTATATGGTCTACAGATCAAAAGCGTATGTTTTGAGGAAGGGTCCTGATTTTTCAAACAGAGAAGAAATCTGTCTGTGATTTATTTTGACTATGGAGCAAAGCAATAAATGAAGGTCTACCACCTGTCTTTGTCCTGTGTGTCTGTGTGCTTGTGTGTCTGTGTGCTTCTGTGTCTCTGCCCTTGTGTGTCTGTGTGCTTGTGTGTCTGTGTGCTTCTGTGTCTGTGTGCTTCTGTGTCTCTGCCCTTTTGTGTCTGTGTGCTTGTGTGTCTCTGCCCTTGTGTGTCTGTGTGCTTGTGTGTCTGTGTGCTTGTGTGTCTGTGTGCTTGTGTGTCTGTGTGCTTGTGTGTCTGTGTGCTTGTGTGTCTGTGTGCTTGTGTGTCTCTGCCCTTGTGTGTCTTTGTCCTGTGTGTCTGTGTGCTTGTGTGTCTGTGTGCTTGTGTGTCTGTGCACTTGTGTGTCTGTGTGCTTATGTGTCTGTGTGCTTGTGTGTCTGTGTGCTTGTGTGTCTGTGTGCTTGTGTGTCTCTGCCCTTGTGTGTCTGTGCACTTCTGTGTCTCTGGCCTTGTGTGTCTCTGCCCTTGTGTGTCTGTATGCTTGTGTGTCTGTGTGCTTGTATGTCTGTGTGCTTGTGTGTCTGTGTGCTTGTGTGTCTGTGTGCTTGTGTGTCTCTGCCCTTGTGTGTCTGTGTGCTTGTGTGTCTCTGCCCTTGTGTGTCTGTGTGCTTCTGTGTCTCTGGCCTTGTGCGTCTGTGTGCTTGTGTGTCTTTGCCCTCGTGTGTCTGTGTGCTTGTGTGTCTGTGTGCTTGTGTGTCTTTGTCCTGTGTGTCTGTGTGCTTGTGTGTCTGTGTGCTTGTGTGTCTGTGTGCTTGTGTGTCTCTGCCCTTGTGTGTCTGTGTGCTTCTGTGTCTCTGCCCTTGTGTGTCTGTGTGCTTGTGTGTCTGTGTGCTTGTGTGTCTGTGTGCTGGTTGTTCGTTCTGAAAGTCGTTTGTCAACGGTGCTAATTCAGACTCCCCCCAGCAGGTCAGTACAAAGGATTTCCTGTGCTGCGCCTCGTGGGAGGAAGGCCTGCCTGTTGCCTGTCTGAAGCTCTTGAGCTTTCATTTGCTCTTCGGGACACACTGGTTGCGGTGGGGTTTGAATTAAATGACCCTACAGCCTCAGCATTTGAACAGTTGGACATCAGCTGAACACACTCTGGGAGTAGGCGCACTAGGAGATGCAGCCTTGCTGGAGGAAGCGCATCGCTGGGAGTGGGCTTTGAGTTCAAAGACTCCTGTCTCCCTCAGTGTCCATTTCCTGGGCTCTGTGCTTGTGGTTCAAGATGCAAACTCTTAGCTTGCAGCTGCAGCTTCCATGCTTGCTGCTTCCCCCACAATGGTGATGGCCTCCCCTTGAACCTAAGCCTATGTAATCCTTTCCTAAGCCTGGGTCATCGTGTTTCAGCACAACATTGGAAAAGTAACTGGTGCCATTACTGAGTGCAAAGAAAATTACACTTGAGAACTATTTTCTGAAAATGTTGGGTGTGCTAAGTAGGCTTTTCATCACTGGGAATATAAACATATATGTGTATGTGTATGTGTATGTATATGTATATGTGTATGTATATGTGTATGTATATGTATGTATATGTGTATGTGTATGTATATGTGTATGTGTATGTATATGTGTATGTGTATGTATATGTGTATGTATATGTATATGTGTATGTGTATGTATATGTATATGTGTATGTATATGTATGTATGTGTATGTGTATGTGTATGTATATGTGTATGTATATGTGTATGTATAGGTATATGTATATGTGTATGTGTATGTATATGTATATGTATATGTATATGTATGTATATGTGTATGTGTATATGTATATGTATATGTGTATGTGTATGTGTATGTGTATGTGTATGTATGTGTATGTGTATGTGTATGTATATGTGTGTATGTTTATGTATATGTATATATATGTATATGTGTATGTGTATGTATATGTATATGTGTATGTGTATGTATATGTATATGTGTATGTGTATGTATATGTGTATGTGTATGTATATGTATATGTATGTGTATGCGTATGTGTATGTATATGTATATGTGTGTATGTTTATGTATATGTATATGTATATGTGTATGTGTATGTGTATGTATGTGTATGTGTATGTGTATATGTATATGTATATGTATATGTATATGTGTATGTGTATGTGTATGTATGTGTATGTGTATGTGTATGTGTATGTGTATGTGTATGTGTATGTGTATGCGTATGTGTATGTATATGTATATGTGTGTATGTTTATGTATATGTATGTATATGTATATGTGTATGTGTATGTGTATGTGTATGTATATGTGTATAAAAGCCTGTGCTTATTCCTTGTGTGGCTGGAATGTGCAATGCCCCTCCATAGGCCTGTGTGTTTGAGCTTGGTCAGAAGCTGGTAGTGCTGCTGTGTGAAGCCTTTAGGATTGTGGTCTCCTTGGTGGATGTGGGCCTGTGGGGTGGCCCTTCAAGGTTACCTGTAGGAGGGGTCTGAGCTCTGTTCCTTGGCCTATTCTACATGAAGAACTTTGCCACATGGTCCTGGTACCCTGGATGACTTCACCGTGCATTCCCCATCACATGTGACGTGCCTGAACACACAGAAGCCATGAGTCAAAATAAATATCTCTCCCGTGTTTCCATGAGGTACATTATCAGAAGTCAGAAAAGGAGCTAGCACATCCCCTCTCTAACGGAAGTGTTGTTGCGGCCACTGATACACTACAGTAAAAAGGAAGCACTGACGACATTTCGACAGTCAGTGGAGAACGGCGTATGACCAGGCCACTGATCTTGCAATGATAGTATAGTCCTGATTTCACACTATGTTTCTTTTCTTTTCTTTCCTTCTTCTCCTCCTCCCTCTCTTCCTCCTCCACCCTGCCCTGGTCATATGCCCTCAAAACAGAGCCCGCAGGCTCGCCTTAATCTCTTGAGCTCTGGGATTGCAAGAATGTAGCACCATGCCTGGCTTCATTTCTTCTCCGGTCCCGCTGTTTGACATTTGTTGTTTAGACTCATCTGGTTCCTGTGACAGAACATTGCTTATATCCTCCCGGCACAGACTGGACAAGCAGACCTGGAGTACATGCTCAGAAAGACTGAGATCCAGGGACCCTACAACCTTCCATGGACACTCTTGGAAGCAGATGTGGTATCTAAGGAAGGAGCAGGGTCCCTTCACCTCAACTGACACTCACTGGGAGCTGGGGTGCTGAGAGGTAATGTTCCATTAAGGGCGCTATTAGAGTAAGCTGTCCTGGTTTGGTGGCTGCTCAGTGGGAGATCCACTGCTGTTTGTAAAAGGCCTGTGTTAATGTTGCCTGCATCTTAACCAACATTTTTGTTGTTGTTGTTGTTGTTGTTGTTGTTGTTGTTGTTGTTGTTGTGCGAGCAAAAGTTGCTTGTCTAAACTGGTCACTGAAGCAGAAATCTACTTACCCCCAAAATCGTTGCAAATTAAGTCAATAGGTTTTCAGGCAAAATGAGTTCAGAGTCAGTAGGGAACCGGAGCTATTTTTCTTGTTTATCACTCTTTTCCCTCCTGAATATGTTCAGATCTGTTGTCTCCTGGATGACTAGAGAATGTTAATCAAGTATTCTTGGTCTTTTATTTTAACAACATTAGAACAAGTTTAAAATTTGTAAGAGTCAATCACGGAGGCTCTGGGTACAGACTGAGCATCCTTCAACAGATGAGAACTGCAAAGCTCACACCCAGCATCCTAAGTCTCCAGGAGCTGCAGGGAAGACAAAACAGACGTTCATGGGCTGCTCACCAAAGAAAGGCCTTCCTAAAAACACTTATACTCTCCCTCTTTCTCTTGCACTTCTTTCCTCTCTCCCTCTCCGCCCCCCACAGTGTGTGTGTGTGTGTGTGTGTGTGTGTGTTCATGTTTGCATGAGTGTGTGATCATGTGTGTGTATGTGTGTTCATGTGTGTGTGCTTGTGTGTGCATGTGTTCATATGTTTGGGTATGTATACATGTAGAATTCAGGGTAAACCCTCAAGTATTGCTCCTCAGGTGTCATCTATCTTTTGGGGGACAAGGTCTCTTACTGACTGGAATTGGCCATGTAGGCCAGAGTGGCTGGCTGGAATCCCCAGGGGTCCTCTGTCCCTACCTCCCCAGTTCTGGGATTACAAGTTTCTACAAGAGTGCTGGGCTTTTGGGTGGAGGGAGCACCAGGGTCACATACGAATGTTAGAAGGCAACTTTGGAACAGGAACTTTCCCTTTATCATGTAGGGCTCAGGGATCAAACTTATGTGGTCAATCTTGACACCCACAGAAATATCTTGCTGGCCCTGCCATGTAAAATGTGGGTTCTGGGGATGCAGCTCAGGCCTTTGTGCTTGCAAATCAAGTACTTGACTGACTGAACCATGTCCCCCAGCCCAGAAGAAACCATCTCATGACTGTGGGAGAGCTCTGCCTCCCCCACAGTCACATCATTCTGCCTTCTTGGTATGCACTGCTCTGTGTGATGTGTCCACTGGCTATTCTCACTCACCTGTGTTTACCACAACAGTGTATTATTTTGGGGAGGTAGGACTCTTATGGATAGATCTTGATGTGTAACTCAGTTTCTTGTTAGATACAAGAACTTAGACAAGCAATTTACCCTAAAATCTCCATTTCTTTATTTCTAAGCTTAAGAACTTTTAAAACCACAGAGGGGATTAACTGCTGCTCAAAACAGTGACAGGTACATGAAGTCACAGCTTACTAAAGGCTGTGAGGAGTAGGACAGCACAACAACCCAAGGGCTACTTCTGGTAACAAAGGTGTGCTCTACACCCCATTGTTGGGGCTGAAGTTTCTTCAATTCTCTTCACCAGTGGGGCAATATTCAGTATTCTATATTATGTGTAATTAAATAGACCTTCCAGGTTGTCCATCCAGAGATCTTACTGAGTCTAAAGGAGTACGTTACATGAATGCTGTCTTTGTGAGTGTGGCATGAGCACCTCGATTACTTCTTAAGACTGAGCACACAGCACAGTGTCAGGAACAGAAAAGAATGTCTGTGGCTATTGGAACAAACCATCATTAAAGTGGCCAAACAGGTCACCAAAACAGGTCACCAGAATGAGGAATTTCCATCCTAGTATAATCTCATCAGTTAAGACTCGTGAGTGCAGCTTGCTTAAGAAAGAACCTCAGCAGAAACAAAAGTCAAGAAAGAAAAAATGTACGAACAAGCTCCTTGAAGACAAAACAGAAGTTACTTTGTTACATTTTAGGAGTGTGGTCTTCTTTATATCCGTGTATTCTTGGTGTTTAATTTGTTAAACTCATCCAGTCAATATATTAAGTATCATAATGCATAAGTAGTTCTAAATGCATTTTTCATGTTTCAAAGAGAATAAGGAGGCCGGGGATACAGATCAGCAGTAGAGCACGTGCTTAACATGTACGGTACCCTTGGCTTAATCCCAAGCTCCACCAAAGAGAAAATATAAAGTGGGAAGGGCAGGGGAGTCACCCGCATGTCATTAATAGGACATGAATTTGGTTGTGCTTGGAACATCAAGTGATTATTGCTAATGTAATTACAGGTAAATTAATTTCCTTCAAGTTTTGTTCATAATTTTTATAAATGCCTTTTAATGTTTTAAATGTTAATTTTGTTAGTAAGTTGGTATGTTCAGGTTAGGGAATTAAACTGAATTACTTTCAGTGCCCAGGATTCTTAATTGCCAATCACAGAAGTCTCCTCTTGCCCACTCCATAATTTACCATAATTACATGTTTATTTAGTTACTCAATGCTTCTTGTGCCTTGAAGGAGGCAGCAGTACAAGCAACATTGAAATGTACAGTAAAGGCAAAGGGGTTCCCCGGGGCTCAGATGCAACTCTGAGAAATATCCAGGACTCTGTCGAGCACCCAGGAAGGTGCTTTAAAGCTGTCTCTCAGACGAAAGGATCCATTAATACAGAAAGGTGAATGTTTAAATTATAGCACAAGAATTTGACAGCAAAGAAAAGTAAAGGAACTGCCCATTAACCTGCTTACCACTAATGGCTGTGACTACGTAGTAACTGCACTTTTGAAAAATGTAGGGCTATGTTCTTAGTCATTCCTCTGCGTCCTCCATGTTTGATCAAGGTCAGGAAAGAGAAAGAGAACTGAGAGACAGGAAGCTGGAATCCTTGGCAGACTAGCTTCCTAGGAGAGAGGAGAAACCCCAATCATGTAGAGAACACTGTTGCATATCTTCTCTCCAACAAGCAAGAACATTTGATCCCCTAACGTTCATTTTGAAGAGGGAGGAGATGGGGACTGAGGAGATTCTATGATAACCTTGACCATGGGGTCCTCATTTGAACATTTTAATAAGCAGAACGAGATTCCAAGCAGTGACAAGAGAACAGGAATGGACGTGGGACAAACAGGTACAGTGTTCAGTGCAGGGCTGGAGACAAGAGAGGGCTCCTTTAAGGATCCAGCAGTTACTTTGTGCTGACCTCAACCCAAGAGAACTTGATCTGTAGAGTGCAATTAATCTGGACAAGAAGACAAGGAGACTGAGTCTGGTAACTCCATGTAGAGGCCTGAGACCTTGGTGCTGTCTTCATAAAGCTGGGACTTCAGTGCCGGGGAATAGAGGAGCTGAAATTGTGTCTGATAACCACAGTTGGGCGAAAAACAAAGACTGGATAGGACCGGAGAAGGAAAAACCAGAGCATGCTCAGTGGGAACCTGCTAAGAGATCAGGTAAAGCAACCGAGGTTAAGTAAATGTATTTAAATTCAGACTTTGTGATCTTGGAGGTGGGACGCATACCTTAATGGTCAGACAGTATTGAGGAGTGAAAATCTGTCTGTCTTCACTGGAAAGGATGGCTGGAGTAAGCAGGAAGTAAGATTTGTTCAACTTATCAGGTACCAAGGCCTTGCATGGGTTCAAGGAGTTGACCCAACTGGGGAATGAAGAAAAGACAAACAGCCACAAGGACACACAGAAAGGCTGAGATCAGGCACGCTGGGCTCTCCGATGGAGAAGCGGCAGCACCCTGTAAGCTCAGTGTGTCTATTCTGTGCAGTTGAGCAGACAGATGGGGTCATTACACAGAGCTGGAGAAGGAGGCAGGGTTTATGGTACACAATGGACCAGTGGGACAGGCTTACCTAGTCTCAGTAGAGCAGTCCCTGGAGGGCACCGATCTCCAGGCTATAAATATCCAAAGGGAGGAGGCTATGGTGGACATTTGCTGCACATAAACCCTGAGGAAGATGTTGCCATCCCTCTCAGACACAGGGGCCAGGGAATCAGTGTGTTGCCATTTCCCCATGTGTCTGAGGCTAGCTTCCGTGGCATGGCCACACTTGCGAGAACAACACACATCACTCAGGATTTCACACTCTAGAGCTTCTCCCACTGTATACAATTAGGCCCTTAACGTTTCTACCTCTTATTTATACCACACATGTACAGTTCTACAGAAAAAAATTGAGCTATTGTATCACAGAATGATATGGGCTTTGGCCCTTTTTCCTTCTTGTTAGACCTATGATGAGATACTATGATGAGATGTTGATATTCTTGCCCAATCACATCATCACGTATTGACATATACTATCCTTATATACCACAGTAACATGAGGTGTACATCATATAGTAGGCAGGGTGTCTGTCCACTCACAAACTAACCACATCCCAGTGTTCCTCACATCATCAACAACGCTCTGAGAACAGAATCTCTGCCTTACCTTTGTACTTGTGTGCGTGTGTGTGTGTGTGCGTGTGTGGTATGTGTCAGGCATGGGTGGATACCAAGGGAGAAGGAAATGCCAGTTTTTATTAGATGCCTGGTATGATTGCGTACCACGTATCCTGAATTAAACTTGTGGAGGTCTCAGTACAAAATGAGAACTGAGCCTTTTCTTTAGCAGGGCATGGGGAGAGGGCATAAAGAGTCACTAGAAAAAGTGACGAGGGTTTTGCATCCAGGAGTGACATCCAGAGTGCTTAAACGCCCTTCATGAAGAAATGGTGCACCATCGGACTATATGCCTATTCGGAATGCGGCCTTTTCCTCCTCAGTGCCTGGCACAGCACATTTTACAGAGTGCACTTGAGAGTAGCTTTGATCGTCCATGAAGTCTGAGAAAAGATTAATGCTTATTTGCTAAATATTTCTTATAGAATTAATTTTTCAATCTTGTTCTTTATATTGCCACAGTCTGCATAACATGATTTAAAATTCTGGTCTCATGTGGCTAGTTCCAAAGTACAGTTTTGATTAATCAGAGAATTGGTTTAATCATTTGTTGCGAGGAATAATAAATCAGCACAGCTGAGGACTCCCCAGCTCTCTTGAACTAGGTCTGTTTTGACCTGCTTCTAAATATTTGACATACAGTGCCATGCTAGCAAGTTCAAATAGGGTTGAATTATGTATAAGCTCCGGAATGAAAACACAATGGTATGAAGATTAAGAAGCAGGGAAATATACAATCTGCATTAGATTGCTATTGTTTTCCTTAATGAAAGAATAGTCCAACACAGAATGGTTGTAACATGCCCAGGAGGCCAGAGTGGGCAAAAACAGCACCAGGATTCTCTTGCATCTTTAGAGTGAAACTAAGTATCTTATAAAGCTCAAAGAGAATTGTATCAAGTTCATGAAACTCTGGGCTATGGCCACCTCAGGTCAGTGTTTACTTACAAATATCTACCAAGGAGGAAGAACCAAGGCAATAAGAAATTACTGTGTCTCTAAAGTGTGTGTGCGCCTGTGTGTGTGTGTGTGTGTGTGTGTGTGTGTGTGTGTGTGTATGTGTGTGTGCCTGTGTGTTCATATGTGTGTGCCTGTGTATTCATGTGTGCGTAGTGTAAACATACTTCCAGGAAGAGAGGGAAAATGTGCCCACTCATGCACATACCTGGAATCCGGAGAAAGACGGTAGCAGGTGTCCTGATGTATACTCTGATTTATTTTCCTGAGACAGGGTCTAGGCTAGAAGTCAACATGCGCTGTGGACCATCCTGTCTTCACCCTTCACAGCAGCAGGTTTCTAGTCATGCATAGTTGTCCCCAGCTTCTTTTAATATGAGTGCTGGGGATTTGAATTCAGGTCTTTGTGCTTGTGGAAACGCACATATAACCACTGAGCCGTCTCTCCAGTCCCCAGATTACAGCTCATTGTCCTCAGAATTACCAAACTAGAGGCACAGGTGGCGTACCTCCCAAAGCAAGCCAAGATGAAGGGCTGAGGTGCAACATCACAAAGTATGTAGCAGATATCTGATGCTCTAAATAACAAAGCTGGCAGAAGCAAACAAAACATGGTTCCTAATCCACCTCTCAATTGTGGGGGAATTAAGGCAGATAGTTGGAGTTCCTTGGGAAGTGAGGACAAGGAACTCTTATATCAAAAAATTTCCACAGTCAGACTCTGGTGTTTTGCAGCAAAAATGAATGCCAACGTGACACTAAAAATCATGGATCGAGCTAGGCACGGTAGTATATGCAGTTGATCCCAGCACTTGAGAGGCAGAGGCAGGCAGATCTCTGAGTTCGAAGCCAGTCTGGTCTACAGAGTGAGTTTCACGACAGAGAAATCCTGTCTCGCAACCCAACCCAAACAACAACAAAAATCATGGATCGTTTTGCCGAGACTTTTATTGCTCGTGATGGGTGGAGTTTGAAGGAAGAGAGAACAGAAATGGGTGCCTAGCATGAGAAATACGGGTTCCCTAGTTATATCCCAGGCATGAAAGAGAGCATTCAAGAAACACTTCTGACTCATCTTTCCCTAGCACATTCCCAGAAAAATATCAAGTCCTGCTGAATGGGATCAAATACAGAGCTGGTGGTTCTGAACTGGCCTGGGTTCAGTACTGCCCCCTAGAGGGTATTTTACGTATTATAGTGTCTCTAGAAGCAGGCAAGGGTGCCGGTAGGGTGGAGGGATGCTTCTGGCTTTTAGAGATCAGCTTTGGAGCCAGTCCTTCAAGCCACAGACCTTTGACTGGGCTGGATTTCTCCAGCACCCAGCACAGATATCGTTGAACGACTAGCACAGTAAATGAATGAATGGATGGATGAATGAATGAATGAGAAAAACAAGGGTGTGTATACAGACACTGCTGGATGGAATGGACAGATTTTATTTTAGCTTATTATACTTTGTTACACACGCAGTCTGAATAAGATTTATGAAAGTAGAATTTAGAGAAGCCAGAAACTTTCAAAGGGACAGAGCACCATGTTTTTAAAGGCCTTTCAGATTTTCTTTTTCTTTAAAGATTCATTGCATTTTGATTTTGTTTGTTTGTTTGGGGATTTTTGTTTGTCCTGGGTTCAGTTTTTTTTGTTTTTTTTTGTTTTTGTTTTTGTTTTTTGCTTTTGGTGTTGACAATGAGAATAGCCAAGGAAATCGTTACCTTAGGAAAATTAAGAAGCCGAGTCTTTCCTTCCAATTTGTTTTTTGTTAATTGATGGACATCAGAATTTCTTCTACATCCCTAGACAGAAATGTGTTCAGAACCTTAAAAGCCACTCAAGAGGAATCTGGATTGGAAACTCATTCTCCGAGTGTGGTTGTGTCCTTTTCGACACCACAGCTGTTCCACAGCACGAGGCTAAATTAAGTTTGAGTGCTATGAAATAGAAGGCAGCTATTAGAATTTTTAAAAAATATGACCGGCATCCAATGTTTTAATCAGACAATTTGCCAATCACTCGTCATTGTGTAGTCCAGCCATCCGCCGGATGGCTGACTCTGTTGTCCTGTCTGCTGCGCTCTGCCCCTCCTCCCCCTCCCCCTTCCCCTTCTCCTCCTCTCTCTTCCTTCTCTCTAGTAACCCAGGCCTTTATTTCTCTTTGGACCCTTCCTCAGAGCCCAATAAGAAGAGCTTTAATCCAAGGAGATCTAGATGATCAAGAAAAATTAAGCTTTCTGTAGCAGCAAAATCATAAGAAATGTGGACAAAATGACTCTTCGCATCACAGACTTTGTTTACTAGTGGGTAATTAATTCCGTACATATGCTGGGAACATCTGTCGCAGTGACCTGCCATCGGATCTGCGAAATGACTGCTGTGCAGCTTCCCCTCAGGTCATTAGAGGCGCTCAGAGAGGAAGGGAGGCTCCTCCGTTTTTGTTTCTTGCTGCTGCTCCCAGCCCAGGTAACATTCTCTGGAGCCCAGACTCCCCCCAATGTGAGCTTCTCACCGTGAGATGGCCTCCTGGCTGCTCACTGTGTCACCTCCCGGTCTCTCCCAGTCAGGTGCGGATGCAGAGTTCATAAGCAGCTACCACAGATTGAGGAAGGGAAAGTTCCTGGTGAATATGAAAGAACTGAAGACCAGCTGAATGGGATCTAATACAGACCTGCGGGGGTCCCACTCAGAGACACCCCATGTAACATGGGGCAGGGGAGCTGCCGCAGAGGTGGAAGGTACCACCCGCAAGAGACCTGGTCCTGACAGCAAGCAATGGCATAGAAGGGAGGGAAGGGCTTGGTGGCAACAGGACACTCCATTGTCTGGTACCTTGGAGGTTCAAGGGCAGGGATGGAGAGGTTTGTGAAAAGTTGAGCCTCTCTTCAGGTCTTTGTCCCTTTTAGAGGAAGGGACAGTGAGTGACCATTGGCTTAGCACCTTCGATGAGTGTCCCACTCCTATGACGCTGTGCTCCTACTCCCCCACCCACCCAGGGGTTACTTTTAGGAGCTCACAAGCAAATGGAGATGTGAATGCAGCAAGCTCATGGGGTGTTTGGTTTGCTGGTCACTGGTGTTTCTTTGTGACTTTCACAATCTGACAAGTCATTTACATTTATTTGGCTATGTCTCCATTCGACACTCGCTGAGCTCGCACTATGACCGGGCAAGCGCCTCAGTGACCTGTGGTCTGTCTAGTCCCTGGCATTGGCAGGATGTCATGGCACAGGAGGGACATGCTCAGTGTTTCTGGGATGGGTGAAGTGGGAGCATGGTGCTGTCACTGTGCTGACCTTGAGATGGTCCGTAAGAACCAATGCATGAGTCTTGAGGAATGTGTGTGACTTGGCTGAGAAGCAGTGCGATTCAGAGCATGGATTCGCCTTTCCTGGGTTTACATCCATGGCTCTGAGATCTGTTCGTAGCGCCTGCCCCATAAGCTTGCTGCGAGGCTTCCAAAAGTTTGTGTTAGGAAAATGCTTAGACATTTCCTAGCATATTGTTGTGCTACGAAGTTTTCAGGACTAAAGAAAAAAAACTAAAGTGAACCAGGGGATGGTAAGCTGTGGTGTATCCAGAACCAAAGGCTGGTTCCAGGCCAGTTGTGTGTGCTGTGCATATTGTCTGGTGTTCTCTGGAAGTTAGTCCTGAAAACCTAGAGAAATCACTGTGGGGGCATCTTCATTCCTATTTAATCCTGTTTTGCACTTACAAACGGCTGATGGAGTCTCTGTAGACACACCTCAGCCTGTCCCCAGGGTGCCACTTCTTGCCCAACCCTATTTCTGTCTGCCTACATTTCCCTCTTGTGCTCTGTCAGCTTGATTTGCCACCAGTCTTGGTTGGAGAACATGGTTGGCCATGCCTGTTTGTAAAGCCCTAAGTGACAGCAGGGGTTAGTCAGCTTCTGTGGTCTTTGTTCCTGGCCTCCTGTGTCTCATAGCAACAAAGCCAGCTGGGCTTCATCCTCTTCTGACCCAATGGCCACCTCAACCCTCAAACCATTCACAACTCAAACACACACATCTCTACACCTGCCACCACCTAGACCGATATCCAGTCGACTCTGAACCTTGGGGATGACAGTCTCAAAAACTAGAAGTAACTCAGGGAACTATGAATGTCTTTGTGTAAGAGGGTAAGGCGATCAGTCAGCAGTATTAAAGATTAGAAAAATCGGCATGAGGAAGTTAAAAAAAGAAAAACACAAAGGGCAGAACAAGAATTGATAGGACATCAAGGACAGATAAGGGGACATTTCAAGAATAAGAATGTGGTGTCCAACACCAAAACTGTTCTGAGATTGTGCTTGAGAGTTTGAATTCTGTGATAAGATGTTCTGTGATGGCTGTCCTTTCAAAGAGCAGGGGAAGAGGGAGGCAACTTCCCAATGGCTAAGACATGTATGGATGCTCAAGAGGAGGTGGGAGCTGGAGCTGTTGATCGTTCTGGAAGCCCCAGAGTGACCCACGCCGTCAGCCATTTGGGGAGTGGGATTTCCACCAGAGAGATGTGCAGATACATCTGGGATGAGAAGGGAATTCCTCCAGGAAAGAAGAACCAAGAAAGGAAGGAAGGGAAAGAAAGATGAGACACCACCCAGAAGAAGAAAGGGCTGGCTTAGCTATGCCACAAAGGAAGGGCCTAAATTAAGGAAGTATTTTCAGGACCAAAATGGTGAAGAAGAAAGAGAAGGCTTTGGTCATTTGTCTGCTGAGTTGGTGTTTTGAACCCTCAAGGAACATCTACAAGCAATATCAAAAGAGATCTGTGGAGAACTTTTTACCATCCTGTCACCTTCTGGGACATATTTTGTGCTACTGTCTAAGATGGTTACTCACATTGTTTGATGAAGGAGAAATCATCTCATCCCTGTAATAAAGTGCAAATTGCAGTAAGTCCAGTGTTCTCTCTCCCCCTCCTCTGTGCATCTGTTTGGGTTAATATTGTGCTTTAATTTAAAAACATTTCACTGAAGCCCAGAAAAATGCCTCAGCATGTAAAGGCTACTGAACCCTGAAGACTAGAGCTCCATCCCTGGGATCCACAGGGTAGAAGGAGAGAACTGACTCCAGTCAGGTTGCACAAATCTATGATCCAAAGCTTGATTGCATATACGTGTGTAAACACACACACACACACACACACACACACACACCAAATAAGCAAATGGGATACAAAATTTAAGAATGAGCAATACTTCAATAGCAAGAATGTGCTAACAATTGTGTGAACCTTCAGGAACTGCTTTTGTTTGCTGGTAGAAGGCCAATGCCAAAAGGGTAACAGTCACAGAAAGTTGCGGTGACTATGGAGCTCTTTCTTAACTGGTTGCTGTATTAATGAACGCCCCCCAGCCCTGAAAACATTTTCTGAGGTTTGATAGCACTGACAATTACTACCAACCATACCTGGGGCACAGCAAATGTCAGAAAACCATTTAAGTAGGAGGCATTTGTGCATACTACAGGATCAGCTTGTGTTTTGAATGATCACTTCTGTATGAAATACACACTTAATCTCTATTTAAATCTGTACGTGGTAACCCATTCACTGGAAAAGGAACCCAGGGCTCAGAGATATGAAGTGATAGAATTGAAACCACAGAGTTGGGGTTGTAAAATGATGAAAGCTGATTTTGTGCAGACCTCCAACATAGTCCCCTCAGACTGTGGTAGGCAGTAATGGCTTGGGCTGTTTTGTTGCCTGGGTCCTGGACTGCCCGCTGCCTGACCCTACTTGTCCTTGGTGGTTGGTGATGAAATGGGGCGACAGAATCAGTTGCATATTCTCCTGGGAGCAGGTGAGAAGCACCACAGCAATCTCTCTGAACACTGTGCAAGCTCCTTTAATACCCTCCACTACTGCCCCATTGGTCCCCAGAAAGCATCCCTTCTAAACAGCAGTTACTGATTGGCTGGCATTGTCTGTGCTAGCAATCCTTGGTCTCTCAGGCGGTCCTCATTTAGGTCCTCCTGCTGGAGATGCCTTTGTGGCTGCGTGGCCCCCCTGGCATTTATGCAGGGGTAGGCCACAGTTGGTCCTCCTACACTGTTCATTATCTTGGATGCTTGAAATCTTGAAGAAGCTGATGGACCAGTCTGGTGAGCACCATGACAGAGGCAGTCTCCCTGCAGCTTTACTCACTAGCCTGCTTACATAGGAAACGTCAGCAAGTTCTCCTTCTGATCATTAGGAGATTCTGAGTGTTGAGTATATTTTAAATGACTTACCCAGTAACGAAGCAGCAGCTACTACTCTGAATTAAAATAGCTACGACATGGTTGTAGGCTTAATTGTTTTTTTCACAACCTAGTTTATTGAAGGTTTTTAAACATTTTAACCTCCCTTCTAGACCACCACTCACCAGACGTAGTAGAAAGGAAAGGTTAAGAGGACAGAGGAGGATGTGGACCTGGTTAGAAATGGTTCTTCTGGGTGATTCCAATCTTTGTTATCAGGAGATCTGCAGTTCAGCCCACATGAATCAGCAAAGCGAGCTCCACCCAATGGAAGACAAAATTCATGGACCAACAACAGCAGCTCCATCCACAAGAAACAACCAGGCTCTGCCAATCAGCCTGAGCAGTACTTTGGTGTGTTTTTATGATGTAATGACAGGCGATGACCAGCAAAGAAGGGAAGAAAAATCAATGCCACAGCATCCTTAGTGAAGACCAGCGTCAGCAAAGCCCAGTGAAGATCAGCAAAGAGTGGCAAGGAGAATCAATGCTGGGGTGGTGTCCACTGTCTGCTGGGCTGTACTCACACCAGTGTCTGCTGGGCTGTACTCACACCAGTGTCTGCTGGGCTGTACTCGCACCACTGTCTGCTGGGCTGTACTCGCACCACTGTCTGCTGGGCTGTACTCACACCACTGTCTGCTGGGTTGTACTCACACCAGTGTCTGCTGGGTTGTACTCACACCAGTGTCTGCTGGGCTGTACTCACACCAGTGTCTGCTGGGCTGTACTCACACCACTGTCTGCTGGGCTGTACTCACACCAGTGTCTGCTGGGCTGTACTCACACCACTGTCTGCTGGGCTGTACTCATACCAGTGTCTGCTGGGCTGTACTCACACCAGTGTCTGCTGGGCTGTACTCACACCACTGTCTGCTGGGCTGTACTCACACCACTGTCTGCTGGGTTGTACTCACACCAGTGTCTGCTGGGCTGTACTCACACCAGTGTCTGCTGGGCTGTACTCACATCACTGTCTGCTGGGTTGTACTCACACCAGTGTCTGCTGGGCTGTACTCACACCAGTGTCTGCTGGGCTGTACTCACACCACTGTCTGCTGGGATGTACTCACACCAGTGTCTGCTTGGCTGTATTCACACCACTGTCTGCTGGGCTGTACTCACACCACTGTCTGCTGGGCTGTACTCACACCACTGTCTGCTGGGCTGTACTCACACCACTGTCTGCTGGGATGTACTCACACCAGTGTCTGCTGGGTTGTACTCACACCAGTGTCTGCTGGGATGTACTCACACCAGTGTCTGCTGGGCTGTACTCATACCAGTGTCTGCTGGGCTGTACTCACACCAGTGTCTGCTGGGTTATACTCACACCACTGTCTGCTGGGCTGTACTCACACCACTGTCTGCTGGGCTGTACTCACACCACTGTCTGCTGGGCTGTACTCACACCACTGTCTGCTGGGCTGTACTCGCACCAGTGTCTGCTGGGCTGTACTCACACCAGTGTCTGCTGGGCTGTACTCACACCAGTGTCTGCTGGGTTATACTCACACCACTGTCTGCTGGGATGTACTCACACCAGTGTCTGCTGGGCTGTATTCACACCAGTGTCTGCTGGGCTGTACTCACACCAGTGTCTGCTGGGCTGTACTCACAGCACTGTCTGCTGGGCTATACTCACACTCTTTCCAAAGAGCTTGTGTCTTCTCAAGTGTCCGCTCCAGCAAAACATCATGTGTCCTTTTTCCAGGCAGCTTCCAGAAAAAAACACCATGTGTCTGTTCTCAGCAAAACATCCTCTCATAAGACAGTTTCCATGTCTTACAGCACAACTGAGTCTCCAAAGAAACCAGAAATTTCCACTTCACATATTCCTACTAGAATTTTCCCACAAGTCTGATTTGGATGCGTATGTGATGTGATGTAATGTATGTAGTGTAATGTAGTGAGTAATGCAGGCCCCACTAGCAGAGGGACTTTGCTGTTGGTTCATGGTAGGAGACAATGTGTGTATGTGTCTGTCCCATTACTATGCTAAAGTCTTGAGCAGTTCCTGGCATGTGGAGCTAGATGTTCCTGGAATACGTTATTATGGAGTCATGTGATGGTTTTTATCCTTAAACAAGTCACTCATGTGCCTTCTGTATGACGAATCACAGAGACCGGTATTTAATGTAAACTGACCTTGTGTTACTTTACATAAACCCCACTTAGCAAATGATCTACTACACTGCAGTGCCTAAGCAACCCAAACTTCATCAGAGATTTAAGAATACAAGTCATCATCATCATCATCATCAACAACAAAGAAGCAAACAAGCAGAAAACCAGAGCTTGGCAAAGCCTGTGACGTCTTAGACCCCCGCTACTTCCTTCGTGCGCCGGACATCTGTGTTCTAGTTGAGAATTCCTACTCAGATCCTTGTCACTGCATCTCATGCACTGGAGCACACTCTCCTTATGGGATTCTTCTGTTCAGTTCTTAGGTATTTGTACAGCATAGGCAACAATCTTCAGGGAACCACATCTTAAATGTCCCTATGCACACACACACACACACACCAGGGTATATATAATCTATATATAATATAGAATGGTATGTAATCTTATTTATATATCATCCTTATATATGTATAACCTTATATATTGTCCTATTTTATAATCTTACATGTAATCCTATATTGCATATCTGATTATCTCTATATTATAGATATACTAAATCGTGGACATTCACAAAGGACATTCCATACATAAGGACTCCACTGTGTGTGTGTGTGCGTGTGCACAAGCCCACACAATATACACATCAGACACCTTACATATAGTCTACAGAAGTTTGAACCATTAACATAAAAGGGGATAGTATGGGGCTACAGAATGAAATACTTTGTTATTTATGCAAACTACTGTCAATTGGCTCACCTGAGAATAATTTTTAAATCTTCATGTTTTTTTTTCTTTCTCTGCTTAGATATGAAGTATTTTTACAGATTCCCTTACTTGATATGTATATGTAACTGTACATAGATGTGCCACATGTGCTACCAGAAGACCTAGGAAACCCTATAACTGGAGCTTATAGGGTTGTGAGGTTGTGAGCCCCCATGTGGGTGCTGAGAATTGAACCCAGATCCTGTGTAAGAACAGCTCTTAACCCTTGAGCTATCTCTCCAGCCCTTAGATCTAAATTTGTGACAAGTAAATTTTTTCTTAAAGAATTCTTTCACAAGTTCCCACAACTCTCTTCCTGTGTTTCATGGTCCTGAATTCAGTGAAAATTGTTTTCCCCACTTTGTGTGGAAACAAGGGAAGAAGAGTGGAATGGAAAGAACTGGATTACAAAGAGAAAGAACTGTTCTCAGCATCCTGCTGTGCCTTCCAAACTCTGGGTACTGTGAGAAACACACACACCCTATGCAGATGTAGTCCTCATGATAAATCACTTTTTAATCAGTCATAATTTTGCATTAAGTGCTGAATAAGTGCCCTTTGTTTCATACTTAAGCTGTCAGTGGTGAACATCAGGAGGGCAGACTAGTGCCTATCATTAAGCAGAGAAAAATCAATACCATTTTTAATTAAAGGAAGGCACAGCCAGGCTTGAAGACAAGCAAATCTCCTTGTCAGAGCATCTCCCCTTAAACTTCAGAAGTTCAGTTCAGAAGTTGAGAGCCAAATGTAGGGAGTGACTCCAATTCCTTAGGGGTGGGTGTGGGTAGGCGGTAGGGATGTGGGGTGGGGTGTGAGGGTAGGGGTGGGGGCGGATCCAGACAGGGAAGCAAATGAAGCAGAGGAGAAAACCAGGCCAGGTGCATGCTTTATACTTTGTCCTAGAGAAGACCTTAAGGTAGATCCTGACTTATACTATAGAGGTAAGGTTTTTTTTTTTTTTTTTTTTTTTTTTTTTTTTTTTTTTTTTTTATTTGTAGATTAAGAAAGAGTTGAAGCCAAACCCATTTTATTATCTTATCTCTCACATTTTATTATGGTTTAAAACCCAGAACATGGTATGTTTTTATGATTCCTTCCTTTCAGATTGTATTTTCCAGCTTGGGTTTTTCTTATTTGTAGTGCAAGAGTCCAGCAAGATGAACTCAGGTTGTTTTATAACCTAATGACGGAAATTCCACTCCATCTTTTATATATTCAAAGGGAGGGGCATAGCAAAACATGGAATTGCTGAAAAAAAAAAAAAGAGAGCTATTCTTGAAAGCTATCTACCTGAAATTCCACACCAGCATTTATTTGGAGGGAGACTTTAAAAATTAGAGTAGGATCAATATAAGGCAAAACATTTACCCAAATCCCTGACCATGACATAAATATGAGCCTAGGAGTACCAGAAAGACTAGAAAGGAAGCTCTTTAACTAGTGAAGGTTCCCAGCCCTAATGTTAGTAGAGATTCAAGGACATTCAGAAATAAGTTACTCATCTCACCTAGTTACCTCAAAGACCCTCTCCTCTCCCTAAGTTCAAAGTTTTTTTAAGCACTATACCCAGTTCCTAGTTGTTACTATTTCCTTCTTGTAACAGCTCTGCTCCAGCTGCCAGGAAAGGGTTCCCCAAAGCAAGTGTAACATTTCTGCTCTGGCAGAAGATTTCCCAGCCAAAGCTAGGCTGGAGCAGAAGTGTTACAGCTCTGCTCCCAGAAGTATCCTGGCAATCAGGAATCAAAGAAGGAAGACTGCAGTCACACCACACAACAAACCTCACAGACTTATTGGGAGGAAAACCTCAGGAGGGTGGATGACTCTGCTTGGGAGAGCAGCGACAAGGAACTGAGCAGAAGGCAGTGGGGTCTCTTGGGCAAGGGGGCAGCTTTCAAGGATAGAGATTTCCAAGGTGAGGATTGGTAGGATTTCAATTCTTGACCTTAAGAGAGTTCAGGGATTGGCGGGCGGCGTGGGGGTGGGGGTGGGGGTGGGGGTGGGGCGTCCTATCAGGGACTGTTGGGTTTTTGTGCTCAGGAGTAGGTGAGTTTCTGGAGTAAGCTCGTGGATTTTGGTGGGATTCTGTTTCTGGGCCCTGGTCTCCCGGTTGAGGTTAAGTCAGGGTCAGGGTGTTTTACGTTTTGGCCTTTATCCCACACTTCTTATGGTGAACAGTTTTGACTAAATCTGGTTTAGTAGCCCATGCTGGTGTCAGTTGGGAGTCTCTGTGTTCTCAGTAACTTTAAACATACATTTTAAAATAGCATAAAGATACAAAGGACCTAACGGTTCATGTAATTCAGAGGTTCAAAGGTCAGACAGACTTGAGAGTTAATGAGATCAAGGAATCACTTTTTTGTCTAAGTTTTTGATCTCTGCTCTCCTGGGTATACTGGCTTCATTTTTTTCAGCTGTCCATTGTGGTGTTAAAGATCTGAAAAGAAACCATGAAAACAAACATCCTTCATCTACTCTTTTCTGTTCCCCATACATCATATTCAATATATAGTGTCATATTAGTTATTTTTGCCTAAATTCTAAATAGGGCAGAAGCAAGATGTACAAGTCTATTATGAAATAAACCAATAATGATCTTTTCTGTTGCAGTTATTAAACCGCTTTAAAGGTGTGTGTGTGTGTGTGTGTGTGTGTGTGTGTGTGTCTGTGTGTGTGCGTGCGTGCTTGCTTGCTTTTTTTGTATGTGCACTGCTTGGGTACAGGTGTCACAAGGGGGCATCACATTCCTCTGGAGCTAACATTATCAGCAGTTGTGAGCCACCAGATGTGGGTGCTGGGAAACTAAGTCTCCCTCTCCAAGAGCTGCAAGTGCTCTTAAGCACTGAGCCATCTTTCCAGATCATAAATATCTTGCACAAAACCGAGTAGCCCACATTTCAAACATACCATTCCTTAGACCTCCAAGGGAACCCATGGTCAAATCTACATCTTTTAAACAGTATTTGGCCCAAATCACCCATTTTGGAGTTATTTCGCGATACACAAGCCCTCTCTCCTTGCCCCATACCAAGCAGGATGCCCAGGCTGTTTCGTTTATGCAGAGCAGGAGTCCCCCCAGGGAGATGCAAAGCTGGTGGCATCAGGAGTAGGGCCCACTTCAAGTCGCTGATCTGGGGTGAATCCCACTCAGGTTGGATCTGAGGACTTAAGGGCTCTGAATACCCGGCCCTACAAGATGCAGGGCAGCTGGCTTCTGTGTGTCATTTACTCTGTGGAACCAGTGTTACCACTGGTACGTCAGCGCCCTTTCCATGGTTTCCAAGCGGGGTCTGGGCAACTCTGGGGAGCCCTCCTCCACCTGGTCAACAGGTTGGAGCTTTCTGTCCTTACTTGGTCTTAAGGAAAACACGTTCTTCACGCCCATTTGCCTCCCCCAACCCCACCCTGGCTTCCAACCGCCCCTTTCCCCCACCCCACCCCCCATTCAGAACACTGTATTCAAGCAACCGTTTCCTACTGCACAAAATGGCCACTCCACGGGACACCTGTGGCCACGTGACCCGCTGCCCTCTTGGTTTTGGGCCTCTTTCCGCCTAACTCCGATTTCAGAAAGGCTGTGCCCGAAGAAAGCAAGGGCTAACCAAACCGGAGAACTCCCACAGCCTGGAAACTACGGGAAAAGGTGGAGCGCTGGAGAGAGCGGAAGGACAAAACCCAAAACAGAACAAAAACACAAACGCCACAGTGAGCAGCCGGAGAGCCAAGGGGCCTACAGCAACTTTCAAGGCCTCACTGCTAGAGGGCAGAGTTCTCGCGAGATCTTGAGAGCTTCTAAAGCACGGGTAATCGCGGAGAAGAGGGGAGGGTGAAGTTCAAGCGAAAACAGGACAGCGGTCGATCAGTGTTCTGGACTCCGGGCTGCCGTGCACATCCAACTCCATTATGAACTCAATCGATCGCTGTTCCACCACCGCTGTAAGTCTGAGAGGGCGGCGGGCCCTGTGACCGCATCGCGGGCGATGGCGCTCCGGGTCTGACCAGGAAGTCTCGCGAGATTAGAAATCGGCGCACAGGAGCGGGGGCAGAAGCCATAGCGTTAGCTGGAGAGAGGCCGTGAGAGGGACCAGAGGCCGGTGGCGCCGGCAGAGCAGACTTTGGGGAATCAGGTCGCCCACCAGAAGCACCGTTCTCCCCCCAGAGGACCTCTGTGGTGAAACCATAGCTCAGCAGAGGTAAACCCCAGAGTTCTCCGTACTCTTCAGGGATGAGTCATGTGGCAGAGGAAGATGAGCTTGGGCTGGACCAGCAGTTGGCTGGCCTAGACCTGACGTCTCCAGACAGCCAGAGCGGGGCAAGCACAGCCAGCAAAGGGCGCTACATCCCTCCTCACCTGCGGAACAGGGAGGCTACGAAAGCGTCCTACGACAAAGACAGCTCACGGTGGAGTAAAGACAAGGATGCCTACAGCAGCTTTGGTTCCCGCAGTGACACGAGAGCCAAGTCGAGTTTCTTCAGCGACCGCGGAAGTGGCTCCAGAGGAAGGTTTGATGACCGCGGGCGGAGTGACTATGAGGGCGTTGGCAGCCGTGGAGGTAGAAGTGGCTTTGGCAAATTTGAGCGGGGCGGGAACAGTCGCTGGTGTGACAAAGCAGACGAGGATGACTGGTCTAAACCACTCCCACCAAGCGAACGCTTGGAACAGGAGCTCTTTTCTGGAGGCAATACTGGGATTAACTTTGAGAAATATGATGACATTCCAGTTGAAGCGACAGGGAATAACTGCCCTCCACATATTGAAAGTTTCAGCGACGTCGAGATGGGAGAAATTATTATGGGAAACATCGAGCTCACTCGTTATACACGCCCAACTCCGGTACAAAAGCATGCTATTCCTATTATCAAGGAGAAAAGAGACTTGATGGCTTGTGCTCAAACAGGGTCTGGAAAAACGGCAGCTTTTCTTCTACCTATCTTGAGTCAGATCTATACAGATGGTCCAGGTGAGGCTTTGAGGGCCATGAAGGAGAATGGAAAGTATGGGCGTCGCAAACAGTATCCGATCTCCTTGGTTTTGGCTCCGACCAGAGAATTGGCAGTGCAGATCTATGAGGAGGCCAGGAAATTCTCATACCGATCTCGAGTTCGACCTTGTGTGGTTTATGGTGGAGCTGATATTGGGCAGCAGATTCGAGACTTGGAACGTGGCTGTCACTTGTTAGTAGCTACTCCAGGACGGCTAGTGGACATGATGGAGAGAGGAAAGATCGGACTGGACTTCTGCAAATACTTGGTGTTAGACGAAGCGGATCGAATGTTGGACATGGGCTTTGAGCCTCAGATACGAAGAATAGTTGAACAAGACACCATGCCTCCAAAAGGTGTCCGTCACACTATGATGTTTAGCGCTACTTTTCCTAAGGAAATACAGATGCTGGCTCGGGATTTCTTGGATGAATATATCTTTCTGGCCGTAGGAAGAGTCGGATCTACTTCTGAGAACATCACACAGAAAGTTGTGTGGGTGGAAGAAGCAGACAAGCGGTCATTTCTGCTTGACCTCCTGAATGCGACAGGCAAGGATTCCCTGATATTGGTGTTCGTGGAAACCAAAAAGGGTGCAGATTCTCTGGAGGATTTCTTATACCATGAAGGATATGCTTGTACCAGTATTCATGGAGACCGATCTCAGCGAGATAGGGAAGAGGCCCTTCACCAATTCCGATCAGGAAAAAGTCCAATTCTCGTGGCTACAGCAGTAGCAGCAAGAGGACTGGATATTTCCAATGTGAAACATGTCATCAATTTCGACTTGCCTAGTGACATCGAAGAATATGTGCATCGAATTGGCCGTACAGGTCGTGTTGGAAACCTTGGCCTTGCCACCTCATTCTTCAACGAGAGGAACATAAATATTACCAAAGATTTATTGGATCTTCTTGTTGAAGCAAAACAAGAAGTGCCATCTTGGCTAGAAAACATGGCTTTTGAACATCATTACAAGGGTGGCAGTCGTGGACGGTCCAAGAGCAGATTTAGTGGAGGATTTGGTGCTAGAGACTATCGACAAAGTAGCGGTGCCAGCAGTTCCAGCTTCAGCAGTGGCCGTGCTAGCAACAGTCGCAGTGGTGGAGGCAGCCATGGCAGCAGCAGAGGGTTTGGTGGAGGTAGCTATGGAGGCTTTTACAATAGTGATGGATATGGAGGAAATTATAGCTCCCAGGGGGTTGACTGGTGGGGTAACTGAGCCAGCTTTGCCATAGGTCACTCTATCAAATACAGAAACCACCACATGCAACTTTGCCAGACTATACCTTGTATAGCTTCAAGAACTCACAGCACATTGCCGCCCGTGATTCCCCTCTGAATACGTTTTAAGGGAGCTTAAAGTGAGAAGAAGAAAGGGACAATCCAGAAGCCCCGTTCAGAAGGTGGTTTAAAGACTTGATTGTTGTAGTTTGGATTAACTCTCCTCTTACTCCCCCATCCTACTCTGCATTTATAACTTCATGAGTAAGGATCATTTGTTTGTTAATGTGCTGTACCTTACTTTAGACAACTTTTATTCTGATGTCCCGTTGGCTCAGTAATGCTTAAGATATCAAATTTTTTTAACAAAATAAATTTTCTGAACTTGGGCTAAGAAAACGAAGAAAGGGACAGGTATTTATTATGGGAATGGGACTGTCCTTAAGTATTCCTTAGGTACTCTGAGAAAGGCAGGGGTGAGGCCCAGGATGAAGGATGGCATTTCGGAAATGTATAACAGCCCAGGGGTTCAAGAGTAGTTATGGTTGAAATACCTGTTTAAGTGTACAGTTCTAGTTGCTAAACTTAGCACGACCAGGAAATGCAATGGCATTTTTATTTTCCTGTGTACTTTAATCCTTTGTTAGTAGTCATCCTCAGTGAAATGTAGTGGCAGCCTTTGGGAGTCACTAGTCAGTATTCATGCTTAGTACCGTGACATAGAGGATCTAAACAGCTCCAAATAAATGGTATCAAGAAACCATAGAAGAAATGGTCTATATTCTTTAATGCAAGCAGGTTTTGAAAAACCATGGATATTGAGTAGAGAATTACTTTTTCTTATGATGGGAGGTGTGAAGATAGCCAAGGATGTGATATTTGAAACTAAAGAATACAGAGAAATAGTTCCTCAACTTGAGTAGGCATTGATGGAATTTCCATGTATAATGACGGAACAGTAAACAAATGTGTACTTGTTCTCATTCGCTACCCATTTGTTGTAGAACGTCATCAATAAACCACTACATCTCACATGGGATCATGGTTTTTTGTTTTTGTTTTTTTGAGACAGGTCCTCATGTTACCCATGGATAGTTTCTAACTAGTTATGTATCTGAAACTGGCCCTGAAATTCCTCCTGTCTCCCAAGTGCATATACCACCACACTTGGTGAGATGAATTTTTAAAATCGCATTGTTTATATAGTCACCTTCTCCAATATTTTTCTCAGGTCTTGTATGTCCTAGTACATCCTATCAATTTACTGTCTCTGGAATACCTAGATAATAATTAGTTGACTGCTATGGAATAGATACCTACCATCATTGGTCAATGAGTGGGTTACATCATTTATATAAGCTCAGAAACATGTAGATTATATATATACACACACACACACACATATATATATATATATATGTGTGTGTGTGTGTGTGTATATGCGTGTATATATAGTTTAAATACAAATAGGTAGATATGTTATAGATTGGCTCACAAAAATTTTTCCTGTAAGAAAAATAATTGTCACAGCCAATCCATTATTTTATCAGTGGTCCAACCCAAGAATTCTAAACAGATTGACTCTGACCCTCAAATTATAATTGCCCATAAAATTAACAAAAATTCTTGGTGGCCTCTGTCAATACTGTCTAGTCATCCACAAGCCCTCATGTCTCCCTTCGTTTACTCCTTTCCAGTTATCTCTACTATAACTTCCTGAGTTCTACTTTGTGACCCTATTCATACACCACTCTGATCAAAGTTCAGTTTTCTCCGCGAAACTAGCTTTAAAAGTTGTAGTCCCAACAGTCAAGATAAAAAATGTGTTGTTTATGCCTGTTTTCTTGAAGTTGCAGTTCTCATTTTGTTTTTAAGGTTTTTTTAAAAGTATTATTATTCTATATTCCCTTTCCAGTTGTCCTTTGCAACTGCACAGAGTTCATAGTCTCTGTGGATTAGATGGCATTCCACAATGTTAAACTTCAAGTACTAGTCATTTCAGACCATACCAGTAATGATTTCCTAGTATTTTAAATCTTTAAGCCCAGTTTGACAGTACTCTGGAAGCTTGAAAAGCACAGGAAAAGATATGAAGACCCCTGACTGCTTTCTCATCTGACAGGACGCTCTTTGGGAGCAAGAGCCAGGTTATCCAGGACAATGTGACAAAACCTAAAAAGTCAGTGTCCCATATACCCAAGCATCCCTCTCCTTTCCCCATTATTAATATATTACCATGATTTCTAAGTTCATGAATGAGCCACCGGTCATACTTTGCTATTGGCTAATGTCCACACTGGTTACTGTCCCATTGGCTTTATCCTAGTGTCTATTCCGGCCCAGTCTAGGACACTATTTATTCAGTAAGTCACCTGAGGTTCCTCCCGACTGTGACAGTCTCTCAGACGTTTCTCATTTCTACTGACCTTGACAGGGTCTTATGGAGTGCTGGTTAGTACTTTGTTCTACAATTTAAAGTAGCTGGATTTTTTCTCCTTATGATTAGACTAGGTCCGTGGGTCTTTAGGGCATGATCCCAGAGGTAAAGTGTCATTTTTATCATGCCAAGGACACACACCAAAATTCTGAAGTATCAGACTTGATAAGGACCTGGATGAGGATAAGGCTGAGGTTGTAGGGCCTGGCAGGGTTACTCACTCCACTGTGTGTACTTGAATTTTTTTCCCCTTAACTTTTTTTTTTTCTTTTTTTTTGAGACATGGTCTTACCAGTCTGGCCTTGAACTTTCAGCCATCCCCACTCAGACTCAAAACTAGGAGTGCTGGTGTATATCATCACATCTGCCTTCTTTTCATATTGCCCTTCTAGAAATCCATCACCCTGTGTAGCCCACCTTTAAGGCATGGGGAGTTTATGCTTCTTCCCTTTTCTTCCTTTGCCAGGTGATTTTATCTAAATATGGAACAATGGATACGAAGGGATTTCATGTATGTTCTAAGTTACAGCGTTCTTGCTCAAAAGTTGTAAGAAATCCATGAAAGGATTTTTTAAATATGGAGATGGGTTATTTTTAAATGTAGAATTGTTAATAACTCTCCTGCAGCCACCTGCATCTCTCTCCTTGTTTTCTTTCCACACACACACAACCTCTTTTTTCCCATTTGTTTACCCTGACTCTACCGAGATAATTGTAGTTGGTTCAAGTGCCTGTGGGCCCAAGGCCCATCTGGAATTCATGCAACCCATTCACTTACAAATCAATTCTTAGAAACTGACCGTTAACTTTGTGCAGTTGCTAAGGGCAGCAAGAAAAGAGAAACTTTAAAAGCTTAAAAAATACTAAGGCAAAGCGCTGGTCCCTGGAACTATTTTAACTGGCTTTTAATCCCTTTTGTTTATATCCACATCCTGTTGCTTCCTGGACTCAAATGAGTGAGTGCCTCTTTATTTTCTGGTGTGTGTTATTTCAACTTCAATTGTATTTTTTTTTAGCTTTTTGTAGCAGTGGCAGATGCCCATGAGAAAGCATTTATAAAGAGGAAAAGTTTATTTTGGCTCATAGCTTAATTTTTATTTTGTGATTACTTGACCTTTTTGCTTCAGATCTGTGGCAATAAACCACATTATGTCAGGAGCCTGGCGGGGCGGGGGGGGGGGGGGGGGACACTGTTCACCCCATGATGGCTGAGAAACAGCAAGGAAGCCTGGGTTCCCAATATTCCTTCTGTTCTAGTTTCGTTTCTGCTATTGTGATGAAATATCTTATCCAAAGCAACTTAGTAAAGAAGGAGTTTCCTTCAGTTTACATCATCATAGGGAAGTGAAGGCAGGACTTCAGCCTGCCACATCACATCCAGGGTTGAGCAGACATAAATGAAAGCTCACTTGCTTGTCCTCAAGTCCATTTCTCCGCCTAGACACAGTTCAGAGTTCCTGCCAGGGAATGGTGTCACAGTGGACTGGGTACTTTCATATCTGTTAACTTGAATCGTTCCCAAAGCAGACGTGCCCTAGGACTAATTTAATGCAGACAACCCCTATTGACCATCTTCCCAGTCATTTAGGTTGGGTCAAGATGCCAATGCTAATCATCACACACTACTGGGCCCTATCACTTCCCAGTAGTGCAACAGCCTAAGTAGTGCAGCCAACACGTCAATACATTCAAGATCAAAATAACAGCAGCCAGTAACTCCCTCAGCTCTTGCCCAATGTGCGTTGAGTTCTATCACAGCGTGTTCTGCCATCATGCCTTTCTGTAGTCTAATTCTCAGAACACATCACTTGCTATTGTAGTTTCCTTTTCTTGTGTAAAAGAATTACTTAGGTCACTTATTTGACGCTTACATTGTCCCTTCTAAATGTTAGTTACTCTCTATAGAAGGTATTGGCATGAGGTCCAGAAGTAGTGTGTGTGTGTGTGTGTGTGTGTGTGTGTGTGTGTGTGTGTGTGCTTGTGTGTGTGTGTGTGTGTTTTAAACAATTCTAAGGGATTCATGAGATTCAGACATAAGAAGCAAGGCTCTAAAAGTCAAGCGAGTCTCAATAGCTTGTGTCATTTTCCTTCCTCCCAGTCCTGTGTGCATAGCTATCATAAAACAAGACATTGACCTGGGAACTGAAAAGCAAAAGGCCTAACATGAATGTGGATAGATGTCATAAATTTATGCCTTGGGTCAACACAATTTACTCCTGCCTCCTCCTCTGGGACTCCCTTGCCCCCTAGTCTGGCTTCAGACAATGAATTTCCAGGGAGTTTTTGCCTTTTGATCGCCCCAGTGATCTAATGCAGTTGACCACTGGCAGAAGCGCTGTGAGGTGCAGAATAAACTAATGAAGGTAATTTGATTTGCGCTCCTCACCCACCCTTAAGATCTGCATGTCTTTATTGTATTAGTTTTCTAATGAGATTCCACAGCCCGCTCTCCTTAGGGAGACTGGAGCACTGGGCTGTGGGAGGGGCTCATCTCAGGAGGGTCCTCCCCATTTACATCCCTTCTTTAATGGGAATGGACCTGCCTGCCCTTGACTCACAGGCTCTGATGGACAGGAAGTCGGGGAATAGCTTCTGCAGCAGGGAAGTGGGCTTCTGTCACTTTCAGGGGAAGGAAAGTAGGTTCAAAGGTCAGTGCTTGGCTGAAAGGTTCACAGCACACCAAGCCGACCTCCCACTCTAATCATCCTGAGCTAATGGCAGCTTCCCGTGTGCCTCATTCTCAAGTACGAGCTCACGTATGCTCACATTCACCAGACACACACACACACACACACACACACACACACATCGAAACACCATCCACTGACGGGGCTGTCCAAAGCCCGTATACTCGTCTGTCGCACTGATGTGGTACTCTGAGTTTGAGAAGCCTGCCTGGCCAGGTGCCACCTGAGCAGGACATAAGTGTGCTTTATTTGGGGGAAGCCTACCGCCTCTTCTTACCCTATGTCCTTAACTCCCACCCCACCCCACACCCACTCCCCCATCTTGAGCCCTTTAAGCCTTTTCCCAAAGGCCCAGTCTTCTGTGTCTTGCCCCTGTGTGTGTCTATAAGGATTGTTGCCACCCCACTGACTTTCTGTCTATTTTCCACAGTGAAATATTTATGTCTCCCAAATGACATTGTACGCCTAGAGTGCAATGTGAAATTATTGTTTTCACCTCACAAGCTGCTTTTGCTTTCCAAGGTGTCTGTGGCAGCATATGCCTTTGAGCCAAACACTTGGGAGGTAGAGGCAGGCAGATGTCTGTGAGTTCAAAGCCCTCCAGTGAGTTCCAGGACAGCCAAGGAGGGTCTCTCTATAGAGAGACACTGTCTCAAATAAACAAACAAGCAGAAAGGTTGCTTTTAAGACTGGTCAAACATCGTTGCTAAATGCAGTGCATTTATTCACTTATACAGTTTAATGAATTATCTTAAAATCCACGTTGATGGGGGCACAAGCACATGTAGTTCACAAGTTTACTCCCACAATTAAAAAGGGCTCGGGGACGCTTTTAGACAATGGAAGAAGAAGCCTGCACGCTGTCCTCAGAACCAGCCAAGCCCGAGTCCCTGAAATCACGGAGGAAAGGGGAGGCCAGTGATTGGCATTCTGACGACTTTTCTAGGGGGGAAAAGGTAGTTTCTATCTAATCTAAGGTCTTTAAGAGGAATCTATCAGCTTTGGTTTGGCTCTCAGTGGACAGGTGTCTGTATCACGGAAACGCCATACATAATTCACCACCGGAGAGCCCCAGAACTTAGCAAGAAAACTAAATTACCTGTCACTTGTAGAAAAGGTGTTCCCCGCAGGTCAAGGTTGAAAGCTCTGGAGGACCCCAGCAAGGAAGAGCCCATCCATTCCTATTGAAATGTCAGGCCTGCTTCTCAGCGGCTGGCAGGCTTACTGTTTACACCTTGAATTTGCCTACTTGTATTGCAGGGGCCAATTAACACTCTCCCATTCTGACACCAGACTGGAAAGAGAGCAGGGTTGATTGAATAATCTGAGGCCATTTGGTGGATGACTCTTCATTGGGGACTGGAAGAACCAGGCTGTCTTCCTAGAGGGGTAGACCAGGTCTGGGAGTCCTGTGAGGAGGGTGAGCCACCATAGCTTACACAGAATACAAAAGCATTCAATCACAACAATTAGGGATAGAACCCCAAGTCCAGTCCCAGGCAGACCTGGATTAAGGAGCACAGTGCATGAGAGGCCGTGCCACCTGGCTGGCAGTGAGCTACTGGTTTGCCTTTCTACTTGAGGGGCTGATGGCGAATTGGCAAGTAGAATGTGAAGGTGGCTAGTGTGTGTGTGTGTGTGTGTGTGTGTGTGTGTGTGTGTGTGTGTGTGTGCATGCGCGGTGGGGGGAGGAGGAAAAGAATTAGAATATTGCCTTTGAAAGTGATTTCTAAGGTTTTTTTGTTTTTTTTTTTAAGTGGCTAATTTGGTTTTGGTTTTCACTATTTTATAATGGCCTATATTTTGGAAGCAAATTTTTGTCAAGAATTGCATAGTATATATCTGCCATTTTAAAATATTTATTTATTTTATAATGAGTTCTCTGTCTGCATGTACACCTGCATGCCATAAGAGGTCATCAAATCCCAACGCAGATGGTTGTGAGCCACGTTGTGGTTGCTGGGAATTGAACTCAAGACCTGTGGAAGAGCAGCCAGTACTCCATCTCCTCAGCCTCTACATTTGCCATTTTTAATAAAATGAAGCACCGCCTACTTCAGGTTTCTGAGTGTGGATAGAGAAGGATGCTTCACTCCATGGGAAGCTCACCAACCTTAGCATAGCCATCAACATGCTCAGATTAGCAAGGCTCGGTGCCAGGGTTAGCATGGACCGGGAGCTGGGAGGAGCAAAAGCTCCGCTGTAGATGTTTCCAAAGACTCGAGGCAAACTCCAGGGCAACTGCGTCAGTCACCAGGTGCTGCTCGATAATTGATTCCCGGATGGAGAACTCTGCAGAGTTTGGAAAACTCCTCAGTGTTTAAGTTCACATGGCCCAAGTGAGTTGGAATGTGACTTAAATATCAGCTACATGCTGATGACTCCCAAGTTTGTGTCACAGCCTGAGCGTTTTCCTGAATCCAGAACTCATATCAAACTGTCTGTGTGAGGATGGAGGGAAAGGATGGCTTGGTTAGTAAAGTGTTTACCTCACAAGCTAAGGAACTGAATAGATACCCCAGGACTCATAAGGTGGGTAGTCCTTGTAATCTCATTGGGGAATTCTGGAGCTTTCTGGCCAATAAGCCTAGTGTGCTTGGAGAATTCAAGACCAGTGAGAGGTTGTTCAAAAAAAAATGGCTGGCTAGTGTTTGGATAATACCAATCACGATTGCATTCTCTCTCTCTCTCTCTCTCTCTCTCTCTCTCTCTCTCTCTCTCTGTGTGTGTGTGTATGTGTGTGTGTCTGTGACGCCACCACCTTGCTGTTCTCTAGTCACACAAGATACTATGATTCTGGCAGAGATGGCAAGAGTGTACTGTCCCCTGCCATGAGTAGTTCTGGATGTGTCTAGAATCCTCAGCAGACAACTGGTACTCACCCCTCTTGTTTTTCCCTCTTCTCTAGACCTGTACCCCACTTTCAGTGTCCGGGAGACTTTTATTGGGTTGCTACAAGTGACCAATGTCACCCTCTGTCTCTTTGAATATTTTACTCAAATATTCTCTGACTGGTCCTTCCTCCATTCCTCCTCTTACACACACACACACACACACACACACACACACACACACACACACACACATACACACGAGTGCACACACACACACAGCACCAGAATGCAAACTCCCTGCAAATGGCTGGACTGCCAGGACGACCAGGGCCTGGAACACATAATGCTCTGTCGCTGCGGACAGGAAAAACACTTATTCCCGAAACAATGTAAAACTGAGACTTGATGACTTCTTGAATTTATAGTCTTTTTAGAAATATACTTTACAAGACATTAATCGTACCTAAGATGTATTTTGTTTTTGGTGCGCAGTTGTGTGGATTTTGTAAATGCGATGGACCATGTAACTTCTCCCTCAATTGAGGTAGACAAAGTCCCTCCCCCAGCTCACTCATGTCACCCTTCACTGACCTCTGACCACTGGATGCCGTCGGTTTGTTCAGCCTTGCCTCGTCCAGGAGGAACCGCATGGCCCCACTCATTGTGTTTCTGTGGCCTTTGTTAGTGAGTGGAGCAGATTTTAGGCACAGCTCTGTTGTGTGTGTTAAGATTCTGTCTTGCTCAGTGCTGGGTAGAGTTGCACTATGTGGCTGCTTGGTCTTTTAAAACATAAAGACCACAGACCTCTTTAATAGACAAACTTTATTTTAGAAAAGACAAAGAAGACGAAATGTGCAGAGGATGAGGCTTTAGGAACTGTGAAGTGTATTTATTTACCTTTTAATTATCATCACAGCGATCTATCTTAGACCACTGTACTCTGACGGGGGAATCCTGGATGTGCTGGGTTCAACGAAAAGCTTAGGTAACTCTCTGGGAAAATAGATGCTAATCTTTAGACAATAATCGACAGGCTTTCTTTTTCACCAATAACTTTTATCCTTGCAATCAAGACGGCTGCTGCTTTAAGGAACGAGAGCCTTCATATAGCTTATGAAGTAATAGATCATATATAAATAGGCTGTTTGCTCTCTGTGCAGATGCCGTCATTACTAACTACTTTCGGGCTCTTTGAGAGCTAAATAATTCTGTAATGCATCATTGAACATTTAGTTGCTTCATAGCAGATGGTTTCAGGGGCCCATCTGCTCACAGCCATGTTTTCAACAAGCCCCTTCACCTTCAGCAAAGAGGTTTGGAAGCAGCAGGATATTCTTTCTCCACTCCAGGTGCTTATTCTACGCCCCATGTTGAGGGAAAAAGCCTGCAGTCTCTCTCCCAGCCTGGGAAGGTAGATACTAGACTGTGGAGGAGAACTGACGTAGAAGCAAACTTAGGAAAAGAGCTCCTGAGTGCCAAGAAATTCTAAATATACCTGAAGGGTGTGTGCCTCTGTGTGTGTGTGTGTGTGTGTGTGTGTGTATGTGTATGTTAATGTGTATGTCTGTGTGTATATGTAAATGTGTGTGAAAGACTGTGTGTGTCTGTTTCTGTGTGTGCATGCAAATATCTGTGTGTGTGTCTGTGTGTATATGTAAATGTGTGTGAAGGTCTCTGTGTCTGTGTTTCTGTGTGTGCATGCGAATCTCTGTGTTTGTGTGTCTGTGTGAATGTCTGCATGTGTGTGATTGACTGCTTTGGCTCTCTAGGCTGTGTTTAAATACTAAATATATTCTGCAGTCCACTCTATTAGTTATCCCTGCCCTGTTGTTTTCAGAAGCATAGCCAGTTTCTAGCTAGCTTTCTGGGATAAAGAATATATTCTCCTTGCCTTTGAGGACATGGGGGAGGGGAGTCCCCGAGGCAAGGTCAGGGTGAACACACGAAGTACACGAGGGCACTGCAGCTGGAACCGTGTCGGTAAGAGCAAACTGAATACCGTATCTGAATGCTGAGGGGATACTGGAGGTGTTTGGGCTAGTTCTATCCCACAAATCCCAAATGCCCCATTACCTATGTGATCATGGAAATCTGCAGTCACTGCAGGGGGAGCAGAACGGGACTTGTGGTGAATAAGACATGCTTGGCAGCCGCCCTGGAAAATGGAGAATTTCCTCTTCCACACAGGAAGATAAGGCAAAGTTGGCGAAGAGGAAGCAGAGAACTGAGAAAAGGGCGTTTCCAAAGGATCACGAGACAATGGTAATTTATTTGGATCAAGCCAGTGGCCACCCTGAGCACAGATTCAGCACCGCACGGTGCAAATATCTTCCCAGTAAGCACTGCTCTTGAGGGAGCTGCTCACCTCACAAGCGGAGGGAAGAACGAGGAGGAGCCTTCTGGTCGGAGACCACAGCTGTTCTCCCTGAAGAGGCACTCAAAGATGCAGGTTCCCCGACTCACAGATTCTAGTTTACTTTTCTAAAAGGCACACGTGGATTCAGACTAAGACACTGAAGGCAAATTGTAATACTGTCATGTGTCAGAGAGTGGTGTCGAGGGGTTTTTATGTATGTATGTATGTATGTATGTATGTATGTATGTATGTATGTATGTATGTACGTATACATGTACGTTGGTGTGGGGGGGAGTGTTGAGGTCAAAGGTCAACAGAAAGAGCTTTTCTTAGTCTCCATGTTACTTTTTGAGGCAGGGTCCCTCTCTGAACCTTGAGATCACTGATTCTTCTGGGGGTGGGCCACCCAGCAAGCTCTGAGGATCTGTCTGTCTCTGCCCTTTCATTCAGCCTCACAGGGCATCTGCTTCTCAAGTCATCATGCACGCACGCAAGCAGCACATCAAACTATCAATTGAGCCATGTCCCAGCTATCCAAGTCCTCTTCAAGGAAATTTAATTGTCCACTATGCTCTTTTTATAAGAATACAAAAACACCATTCGGAGGCCATGGCTTACTCAAGTGTGCCAGCACCGGTGTTCGTAGCATCACATATGACCTCATTTCTTTGTAGCAGGCATTTAATAAGTTCCTACTGATTACCCAGAATTGGACCAGGTTGGTGATAGTTAACCACTCTTTAGGTTTTCCCTAAATGTTCTTTGTTAAATGAGTTATCTCCCACCAAGCCCCAATGTGAAGGAGTGGCCCACCTCAGAAGGCCCAGAGCACACCTTGCTGCCGACGGCATCAGTGCCATCTTGGCGCTCCTGCCAGGAACAGCCACTGGCATTGACAGAACCATCACTTCTGCTGTCAAAACAGAAATGCTAATTCCACGTTTGCTGTGCTCCAGAGCACTTTAGAATCCATGTAACAGAATCTGACTTTCTCTCCTGGGAATGAACCACATAGTTAAGTCTAGTCCACACCACCCACTCTGTGAGGAACCCAAATTAAGTCCTGATCCTTGTCTCCAGGTAGTCTATTCTAATGAGGAAAGAGAGAATTGTGGGACACAAACAAGGACTATCAGGGAATGTGCCACTAAGGACGGAGAACATTCTGGTCCAGGACTCAGGAACAGAGAAGGGGCTCAGTCAGAAAAGCAGTCATCTTCCTGTCAAGGACCCAACTCAAAGTTCTTTAAATTGGGGGGAAAATGGAGAGACAATGAGGCTTGAGGATTGGAGTGTCTTTAAGGGATTTGAGATGATTTTTCTGTACTGGAGTCACACTTGGGAACTCATTCACATTAGCTGAGCCTTCTACCACTGAGGTACAACTTATATCACCAGCCAGTGACTAATGTCCTCTTGAAAGATCTCTATCTTTCCTTCCATCCATCCATCCATCCATCCATCCATCCATCCATCTATTTATTTGATGTCTGTGAATGTTGACCTGTGTTCCCCCACGTAAGTGCATGTTATGTTCCCCCGTGTAAGTGCAGGTACACATGGTGACCAGAAGGGGGCGACAGAGTCTCCTAGAGCTGAAGTTACAGGCAGTTGTGAGACTACATGGGTAGCTTAGATAGGGAAGGGTGCGTATGGAAGTCAGCAGGATCTACTCTGTCTTAGGCAGCTCAACAAAGCAGAACTGAGTGCAGCTGGAATTGGCAGAGAGCCAAGCTTCTTCAGGGAGCATTAGAGGGGCCCTAGTGTAAGGAGTGCTTGCTCTACTGTCTTACAGCTGAAAAAAAAAACCAACCAGAACTCACACTTGATTTGGAGGCTACTGATAATGCTTCCAAACTGAAAGTACTTAGTGTTTTTTAAGCAAACATGGTAGCTCATGCCTATAATTTTAGCAGTCTTGGGGCTGAGGCAGAAGAATTGCTATTAGTCCAGCCTATGCTACAGAGTTAGAACGACAGAAGATTCTGGAGCAGGAGGCTCTTTGAGGTTTTTAAATGAGGTAATGGCAGAATAGTTTCAATCTTCCCAGAAGTTTTAGTTCAGAAAAACACATTTTGTTGGTTAGTCTTTGGTCACCTTGATACAAGCTAGAATCATCTGTGAAGAGAGTACCTCAGTTGAGAAAATGTCCCCATCATATTGGCCTGTGGGTTTTTTTCTTGGTTGATGATTAATGTGGGAGGGCCCAGCCCACTGTGGGAGGTGTCACTCACGGGAAGGTGGTCTTGGGTGGTACAAGCAAGCAACCTGAGCAGAGTCAGGAGGAGCAGGCTAGTGAGAGCAGCACCTTCCATGGTTCTGCTGGATCCTGAGTTCTTGCCCCGACTTCCCTTGGTGATGAACGCTACTTAAGAGATGTAAACCAAATAAACCCTTTCCTCTCCAAGTTGCTCTTGGTGTTTATCACAGTAATAGGAAGCAAACTAAGATTCATTCACATTTTAGTCAGAAGCAGCAGCAACTTCCAAATGTAGACTTAGAAACTCAAGACATTTACCTTGAGTTGTTTTTTTTTCTTTTTTGGGGGGGGGGGCTGGGGATCGAACCCAGGACCTTGCGCTTCCTAGGCAAGCGCTCTACCACTGAGCCAAATCCCCAACCCCTTACCTTGAGTTTTTTCAAGGATACTGGACAGTTGGGTAAATTACAGGAACAATGAAAGACCTGACTTTGGACATTTTTTTTCTCATTATATTACTTGTTGGACTGCAGGGTAGTTAAGTTGGAAAGATCATGTTAGGAAACACCAAAGCAAGTGTATTTTCTCTTTTTAAAATTTTATGTCTCTGTAGTGGTGGGGGTGCCACCTGGCACGGGGCGGGGCATCAGGGGACAACCATAGACTTGTTCTTTACCCACTGAGCCATCTCCCCTGCCTCTGGATCAATCTCTTTAAGCCAGTATGACTGGCTTCAAGTGGAGCCTTGGACAGGAAACTCCTACATGAAGCCTCCAAAGAGGAAGGGATGCTGATGATTTGGGTGACAGAGCCCAACCTCCACGGATCCAATGGCATCTCCTTCCTCACAGCTGCCCAGCAACCTGGGCCTCACTCAGTCATTTGCCAGCTTCCTTTTTTCCTGTTTTCTTTTCCTTTTTTGTTTTGTTTTGTTTTTTCTTTTTTTCGGAGCTGGAGACCGAACCCAGGGCCTTGTGTTTGCTAGGCAAGCGCTCTACCACTGAGCTAAATCCCCAACCTTCTTTTCCTTTTTTTACCTTTAAGTTTGCATGTATGTTTATGTATGATGTGAGTCTGGGTACATGGACACGAGTCATGCACATGGAAGCCTGACAGCAACCTTTTGGAATCCACTGATCCTTCCAAGACGTGAATTCAAGCCAGCATGCCTGCACGGTAAACACTTCTACCTGCCAAACCATCTTGCTAGTTTCTCTTTATTTTGAATATCACATTAAAAAATCTGATCTATAAAATTAATTTATTTGTACAGTGTGTTTTAAATGTGTATGCAACACCCACTGTTTAAACCAAGCTAGTTATTATAATTATGTCATATACTTTAAACATTTCTCTTTTTTTGAGACAGGATTTCTCTGCAGAGCCCTGGCTGTCCTAGAACTCACTCTGTAGACCAGGCTACCCTTGAACTCAGAGATCTTCCAGCCTCTGCCTCTTGAGAGCTGGAATCAAATATGTGCATCACCATCATGGAGCCAGCTTACTTTAAACATTTTTAGTATAATATTTTCTCTTTAATTTTCATATATATATCTTGTAGACTGAGCAAGCCTCTCTCTCCCCTCCTGTATATCCTTTCTGTGTCCTGGACATTTCCTTTCTACTTTCATTTTATGTGTGCAACATGAGCTTATTTAACTATGTCCAATCACACACACAGGTGAGAGAAAATGTGTATATACCAAATCTCCTAATACCCACATCTCTGTGTGCATATATGACTTCAAACAACATGACTTCACTCCTCTTTATGGCTCAAAATCTCATTTTGACATGTTTGTGTTTGTGTGTGTGTGTGTGTGTGTGTGTGTGTGTGAGAGAGAGAGAGAGAGAGAGAGAGAGAGAGAGAGAGAGAGAGAGAGATGAAAACATTTAAAATCTACTCTGTTAGCAATTTTTAAGTGTCTAACATATTGTTAACTCCAGGCATCATGCTGGAGTCTAAGCTCTTTAAAACTTTTCCCTTTTTTGTTGATTGCCTTTTGATTGTTATTTTGTTTGAGCAGGGCCTCTTTACACTGCTTGCCTGTCCTGGAACTCATTCTGTGGACCAGGCTGGCCTCAAACTCACAGAGGTGTCTGCCTCTGCCTCCTGAGCCCTGGGATTAAAGGCTCTTTCAAGCTTAGCCTTCCTGTTTGAGATTCTGTGTCCTTCACTGCTCTCTCACCAATAAGCCCCATTTCTGCTCTTTGCTTCACTGAAGTCGCCATGTAGAGCCGAGGTCATAGGTCATAAGGCCTTTGTCTCTGTGCCACGCTGTGTGTGTGTGTAACGAAATGGCATAGATGATGTCAAATTTTGGGAGCGACCACGTTCTGTTTTTCTATGTCAGCTTTTATGTTTCATTTGTGCATGTTAATAGAAGACTTCGTCTTGCAAGTATCCCCAGCAGTCTCACAAGTTACCTCTTTCACGCGGTTGATTTGCATAACTTAGATGTGTCAAAACCACTGTGAGCATGCTAAAACAGATCCACTTTCTATCAAGTTTGTGCAAAATGATATACATATTTGTATTTTCAGACTGTGGGTATCGAAAAGGAGGACAGGAAACATCCTTTTCCTTATGACTAGGAAGAAGCTGGTTAATAAAAGGCCACAGTCCCTAAACCTTAGTGTAAAGGAAGCGTGCATCCTGTGTTGCTTAGATAACAAAAACAACAGAAACACGTCGTGTTATGGTGTGAGGCTGGCCGTTAAAGTTAAGTGTCTTCAGGTTGACCCCCCTGAGAACCAGGATGGAAGATTTGCCCCGAGCCCCTCTCCCTGCCTCTGATGAAGGGGTGTCTTCCTTCCCCTAGCTCTTTTCCTTAGTTTTTAGACAGGCAGGCTCTCTCCCTGAACCTGGAGATCACCATTTGGGATAGGTAGCCATCAAGATTTCTTAATCCTTAAATCTTAAATCTTGTGTTCCCAAAATCTATGAACTATGAAGAATGCTAATTCCACGGGGAACTGTCTTAAAGTGATTCAGGAGCAGGACTGCGTTGCAAGGGAGATCCTACAATCTTACTGCCAGCACCATTGTAACTGCTCTCTGACCCCAGGGGTTTGGCCACAACATCCAGCCCAGGGGAGGAAAGGGTCATCCACTGTCTTTGCAAAGCTGAGGACTACCCAGGGAGAGTGGAGAGCTGTTCAAATATTCCATCCCCAAACCCTGGCTAAAGGACACAGGGGACATGAGTGCTGGATCCATTGCTGTCTGTGCCGAGAGGCGCTGGTTTCACCTCGTCTGGAAGTCTCCATACACCTTGGCTGTATCTCCCTTACAGAGAGAGTCAAATAAGCCATTTCTTTTTCCTTTTAAATAACCAGGTAGTTAACCCGTTATAGATTTACTTGAAGTGTTCAAATAATTCTCACCCCCCATCCCCTGCTCCTTTAATTGGGTGAAGATAGATAATGTATTGCATGGTGTAAAGACACGAGGGACAAAGATAGCGGGACTTAAGGATAACCATTTTTCAAGGTCACTGCCCGGGATTTCTCTGTTAGAAATTGTGACTTTGTGGGGGAGCATCCTAAAAACACTTGTTTTCTAGAAAACCCAAGTTGGACTTGTAACACCCACACTGGATAAATCACAACCACCTCTAACAACAGCCCTTGGCAGATCTGGCTGCCTTTTCTGCCTTCCGGGGTGCCTGAATACACTTAGCACGCACACATCCAGACATGCATAAATAAAAATAAATCTAAAACATCGAAACAAAGCGGCTACTTGGGCCAGTGAGATGAGATGGCTCGGCAGGTGAGGGCATTTGTAACTGAGTCTGGTGATTTGATCTGAAGAACCCACATGGGGTCAGAGGGTTAGAGAAAGAACCGAGTCCTGCAAGTTGTCCCATGACCTACACATACACACACACACACACACACACACACACACACACACACACACACACACACGGACATACACACACACACACGGACATACACAGTTTATGAATACATATAGTTTGGGATACAGACACAGTTTATGAATAAATATATTTTGAAAAACAGCACCACCCCAGTCTCCAGTTATTAATGTGAAAAGGAGACACACAACCCTTTACAGAGAGGTTTTCCAGTGATTTACAGAAAGAGATCTAATTATATTTATGCCTCATTGACAATTTTGTAACTTCCTTAGGACACATTGGCTACATAGTTGAAGGTTACTTGTGAGAAAATACACCCTTTGAACAAAAGCCGCACTATGGGCAAATGACTGACTACATTCATAAAATGACTAAATTACAGTGATTAAATCAGGGGCAATTGACGCATCTGCTTACAGTAGAGAACTGAGCTCTCTCTCGTGTGTGGTTGGTGATACTAGCCGCTCATTTTAGCACCAGGATCAGCATTTGACTGTCTAAAAATTAACATCATGTTGCCGCCTTCCAATAAAACTCGTGAAAAACACACACAGCTGGGTTAAAACAACATGCTCCTCATTGAAAACAGAACTCGACTGTCACGTGCGTGTGAGCATCCCAGAGCAGGAAAAACCAGTTGCCCCTCAAGACAGCACTGCCAGATGGCCGTGGTGGCTGAGAGCTTGAATACCTTCCGGGGAGATGTGGAGACACTCGCTTTGGATAGTCCAGCTGTTGGCTCACCCTGTCTCTTTGTTCAGAGGCACAGTCTGAGGAACCTAACCTCAGAATGCTAACGGAGGATCTCTCCCCGCACCTCCTGCCTGGTCCCTGTAGCATTCCGTTTGTCCACACGGCAGAGCCAACAAGCTCTGACATCGCCGCTTTCCTTCCTAACATAGCCAGTCTCTTGACATTAGTGAGAAGGACTCAGAGTCATTTTCAGTCTGCCGTGCCCCCGGTCCAGAGCAGCTGGAGAGGGTGACACGATCGAGGGGCCTGCTAATCCTAATGGCCCTCGGGTCTTTCTTCTAAGAGATACAGCAAGCAAACATGCCAAGTGCTATCTGTGGACAGGTAGTGTCATTGTTCTGAAAGAGCACTTACAGCGCTGTGTCCACACCATGAATTCTGAGCGCGCAAACAAGTCGAAAAAGCACCCGTGGCAAGAACAGTTGCCACTCCCGATCACTGTCCGGTTCTGAGCAACTTGCAGGGGAGGGGCGGGTCCGGCTCATGCTCTGCAAATGTGTGTGGACAGGGTGATGGAACAATACAAGACACATCATCTTAATTATTGCGGACCGAGAGACGTGAGACCGGCACAGGGCGGGAACAGAAGAGAACCACTTTGCAGTTCTGTGGGGGCCCAGGTCTCTTTCCAGATGCCCAGACAAGAACGGCTTTGCTGATGATAAATACAATTCTTAGGTGAGGTATACAGGAAGCTGCACCCCAGAACGCACAATTAAATGTACCCGAAAGTCTCTGGATCCAGCTCATCCACTGAGGCAGCAATAAAAAATTCTATTTCAATGAAATTGTGCATTTTTCATTATTAAAAGTATGAGTTCTCTTCTTAAATGTTGATTACACAGCTATTGTCAGAACTGTTACATTTTTCAACACATGTCTCAAATAAAACGTGAGACAGATGAATTCTGACTTCTTGGCCAAATGCAGTGTGTGTGACTGACTCTCTAATTGCCACTTGAGATATAATTTAATGTTTTGGCTGATGTGGCCTCCGTTGGGTGAAAAAGTATAATTTTCTTTTCTTCCTTTCTAGTTTATTTACAAAATATTGAAACACTTAAGATTAAAAAAGTGCTGATTTGTAAAGATCATAAATTAAATGTGAGTTGGTAGGTAACATAAGCCCTAAAGAGCTAATGTTATATTGATAAAAATCTTGGTTTTAAATTTTTTTGAAAATATATAATTATCACCAATTTTTTAAATTATTTAAAAATTGCAATATTCCTTTCTTAGGAAATAGTTTTAACTTTACTGGGTGGGTAGTAGAAATTTTTATTATTGTTTCATGGTTATAAAGTACCTTTTTAACCATTGAATGTGATTGTAGGAGAGACTTACCGAGGTCATAAAGCATGTCCGTGTTGAGGTAACATTATTTTTATAGTACCAAGTTTGAAGCATACTTTATCATTTTTTCCTGTCCCTTGGTGCCCGCCCTCTTTGTACAGAATAGAATTTTTAAAGGGCCGGACTCTTACCCAACCCATTATTACAGTTTCTTAAACTAGCAACGGCATCTCCTTGAAAGAACAAATGTCTGGGACTGTGTCCGATTTTCAGACATGAAGAGGAAGGAACATATTTTAAGTCTGGAATCTTCTCAGAAGCAGGATTTTCCCCCTGTGGTCGTGAAGGCTGGAAACCAACGTGTGGGCGGCGGAGGGGAGTGGGAGGGCCCACGAGCGGTTTCCATTTATTTTTGTTACCTGTGAAAGGCTGCTCACCTCTGCTAACCATCGCTCTGGAGCTTAAATAGCTTGGCCCACAGCCCTGGAAACCCTATAACCTCAATTTTTAAACGGTATGCTTCCTGGATCTACTTGGGCTGTGACATTATTCCTCCTGCCTTCCAAGTTAAGAAAATTACTTTTAGCAGGTCATAGTCAAGGCGGGATTATTACATAATTGGAAGAAGCGTGTCCCATTTTTTCAGGAGGCAGACAGCATTACGGAGGTGTGTGGGGATGTTTTCTTTCTTCTCCCGGCGTTTACACCGGGGCCCTGTGTTCCTTTTGGATAAAGACAAGACTTCTCAGCACCTATTTCGCTTCCAATTTAATGAAGTTGTTAAAGTGACTAGACTGACAGGTTAATTATCCTTTATAAAAGGGGGACAAATTGAACTGTGTCTTTCCATCATTTTTTGATATATCCGGAAGCTCCAGAGGTGCCCAGACGTGGCTCTGGTGAATAGAACAGCTAATCCACTCTGCAATTCTTCCCTGACCCTGCTCTCCCCACCGGGGCCTCGCTATATTGCGGTTGGTTTTTGTTTCACATTCAACAGATCCCACTTTATTATAAATTCAGAAGGATTTTTTTTTCTCCCTCCCTCTCTCCATATGTTGGCTGACAGCTCCGGTGAAATAACTGATGGCTAAATTTAAACTCTGATGAAAATTAACCCAAGTGTTAAATGCAAACAGGAACTGCCTGGAAGAGAAAAGAGTTATCATGGTAGACGCCAAACACTGGGAAATGTGTGTAAATTAGTGGAGCCTCGCTGGTGACAAGCCGTCAGGCAGTTTGATGGCTCTTGCTAGCATTTTAGTCCCACTGAAGTTGGCCAGAGGGCAGAATGGACAAGTCCAGCTTTTCAAAAAGACCGCGGGAAGCTTGACAGTAACGCTAACTAGATCATCGAAAGTTCATGGTCAAATAAGAGGTTTTGTGTTTTTTTTTTTTTTTTTTTTTTTGCAAAGCTTTGCACTACACAGAGTTTGCAGACAGCCAGGCAGGAGAGCAACGGGTAAGGCATCAAATCACAAAAATGATCAAGAGAAGAGACGGAAATGATTTCCAAGACCAAATGGGCTGATTTTAAAGTTCATAACGAGAATTGGCTTTGTTAAGCGTCATAAGTATTTGGCTGAGAACATTTCTCCTCAGAACATTCACAGAAATGGCACTCGTACTTCTCAACTTTTTCAGATTAAAATATGCAAAATATGCCCTTTTACCAAAGCTCATTGAAAAGAAACAGGAGTCTAATCCAATGTGACTTTCTTTACTGTTGTGACATATAAATATATATGACACACACACATACATACATACATATATATACATATATATATGTGTGTGTGTGTGTGTGTGTGTGTGTGTCAGTGAGAATAATTTAAGGAAGAAGAATTCAATGTTCAATATTCCATCCTTTTCCTTTGAGGAAAGCACTATCTTGCTTGATGAAGACATATCATTTAATAATGTGTAATTATGATGCAACATTAGTTGTAACAGGCTGAGGAGGCAGGGGTCCTGCATTCAGTCTGGTCTCAGTCTGCCAACAGCACTGTGACCATGAACGAGTGAGCCAGGCTCAGTTTGTCCATCTGTTAAATGGGAGGGATAGTAATGAGACCCAGAGGTACAAGAAACTCCTATGGTTTACCTTGAACATGTCAGAGATGGACCCTTAGCACAGAATGTGAGACCCAGAGTCCCAAGGGTTCCGTGTCCATCCTGTGATGCTGGCATGGGGCGGGAGCTTGGAGAAGGAGGGAAGAGTCAGTTGGCTCCTTCCCAGGTGACTGAAAAGTCAGAAAGATAGTGAGTAGTTGATGAGCTCTTTACAAGCCGTGATGTCCTACACGGCTATTCTATCCGGTGGTTTATCCCCACGTTACCCGCCGTCCAGCTTCCTCCATTTGGTGTGTCTTCCTTCTGCAGCCTTCAGTAGTCTGTGATTAGAGGCAGAGACCTGAGAGATCGGGGTTTCGAAGGGTCAGCATGTCAGAAAAACAGTCAAATGTGCTAAGTCCCTAAAGCTGGGAATGACATGGCATGGGGTTTGTTCTGTGAATGGGTGACGGGTATCTAGAGCCTCCTTGTTCCTTTTGCTTGGCAGAGTGCTGAACAAGATGGCTACAGGCCTGCTCATTAGATAGGCTGCCTCCATATTCAGCAGAAGTCCTGGGTCTCTGGGGCCTCCCCTCTCCTGCTCTGGCGGGAGTGTCAAGAGAAGCCTTCGGGTTATTTGGTCAGTAGTGGAGGTCTTCATATCAAGGTTATTTACACTGACATCCAACCCCTTCCTGTTTCCAGTGTCACCTCCAAGTGACTTCTGCTGAGCAATGACAGAGAATTCTGACACCCAAGCCACTTCTTTTTATAAAGATTTGTTTTTATGCATATGTGTGCATCCTGTGTGTACTCAGGTCACGGCAAAGGCCAGAAGAGGGCGCCAAGACCACTGGAACTGGAGTTACAGGAGGTTGTGAGCCACAATACTTGGGTGATGGGGACTGAACTTGGGTCCTCTGGAAGAACATCGGGTGCTCTTAATGGCGGAGCTATCTCTCCAGCCCCTGGGCTACTGTTTTTGTTTGTGGCTTCTTCTCTCTCTGGTTGCATGAATCCCTGTGGGCCTATCAGCTGCTCAGAGAAAGCTCCTCTGGGGTCTGGCAAGGGTAACGGGAAGGTCACATGCTCTTCCAGAACAGAAAGATAGTGCACCCAAACTCCGTAAGGAAAGAATAAAGCCATAGCTAGCCACTGTATTTACTTGGTAATCCGCCTGTCGGGATGAATTGAAGAGAGACTCAGTATGAAAAAGGGCTCTGCCAAACTATATCTTTTATGTATTTATCAGGGTGAAACATTTGCTACTTCTCTGTTCTACCCTACAAACAGTTCTGCATGATGTCACCTCATGTCCACTTCAGCAGCGCTCTAAGGCAATCGATCTCCTTCCAGATATGTAAAGAATTGATGTCTGGGCATGTCTCCCAGAACGTGTGTGTGTGTGTGTGTGTGTGTGTGTGTGTGTGTGTGTGTGTGTATGTGTGTGTGTGTGTGTTCTTTATTCAGATGCTCTCATAACATGCAGCTCCTGGCTGTGTCCAGGGAGCACAGTCTTCTGTGTCTTCTTTCCACAAAGTGGCTGGAAAAACTTCTTTGGTGTTTATATTTTATTTAGTTTTAAAACCTTTTTATTCAATGTGAATTTTGTGCATTTTTATTGGTTATTTTAGTTATTTACATTTCAAATGTCATCCCTTTCCCAGTTTCCCCTCCACAAACCCCCTATTCCTTCCTTTCTCCCCCTGCCTCTACGAGGGTGCTCTCCCACCCGCCCACCGACTCCTTCCTCAGTAGCCTAGCATTCTCCTTTCCTGGGTCATCAAGCCTCCACCGGACCCAGGGCCTCTCTTCCCATTGATGCCAGATAAGGCCATCCTCTGCTACATACCCAGCTGGAGCCATGGGTTTCCCTTGTGTGCACTTTGGTTGGTGGTTTAGTCCCTGGGAGCTTTAGTGGGTCTGGTTGGTTGACATTGTTGTTTTTCCTATGAGGCTGTAAATCCCTTCAGCTCCTACAGTCCTTGCCCTAACTTTCCCATTGGGGTCCCCACACTCAGTCCAATGTTTGCCTGTGAACATCCGTATCTGTATTTGTCAGGCTCTGGCAGAGCCTCTCAGGGGACAGCTCTACCAGGCTCCTGTCAGTAAGCCCTTTTTGGCATCAGCAATAGTGACTGGGTTTGGTGACAACAGGTGGGATGGATCCCCAGGTGGGGCAGTCTCTGCATGGCCTTTCCTTCAGTCTCTGCTCTACTCTTTGTCCCTGCATTTCCTTTAGACAGGAGCAATTCTGGATTAATATTTTTGAGGTGAGCAGGTAGCCCCATCCCTCCCCTGGGGGCTGTGCCTATCCGCTGGATATGATCTCTACAGGTCCTCTCTCCTCTTTGTTGGGTATTTTGGCTAAAGTCCTCCCTTTTGGGTCCTGGGAACCTCTTGGGTCCCTGGCATCGGGGACTTTCTAGTGACTATCCTCAGCACCCCCCACTGCTACACACCTACTTTCAAACTCTTGACCCTCTGTACTTCTCCCCCATTTCCTCCCACATCTAAACTGCTCCCCTTCCCTGCCCCTCCTTTCTCCATCCCAGATCCCTTTTACTTCCCAGAGATTTTTCTCTTCCCTCTACTGAGTAGTACTGTAGCATCCACAATTTGGTGTGATCTCCTTTCTTCTCGAGTTTCATATACAATCCACATATTTTATTTCTTATAAGGTCTCACTGTAGCCCAGGACAGCCTCTAAGTCACCCCACAACCAAGACTGATTTTTGAACCCCTCCATCGTCCTGCCTCAATTTCTCCCAATTCAGCTAACCAAACCTTCCAGTTTACTTTCTTAGAGTTTCCCTTAGGTCCTGCTGTACTTGGAGAGCTTTGCACGCCATTGTCCCACATCCAGGAAGGGATGCGGACTTTTGTAGTCAGGCAGAGACAGGACCAGGTGCAGGGAAACCCTGGTGAGATGGCTCAGGAGTGACTGAAAGCTGTTGACACCTGACAGCCCTTCAGCGGCCTCTGCCAGCAGAGGAGGATGGGGGTTTCATCCTCAGCGGAGATCCCTACATAGCAGCTTGCATTAATTGGTCTTCTTGTTGGCTCTCACGGCAGGGGAGGCTGGAGATTGGCAAGGCTACCTTGCTGCCTGCCTGGCTGGAGTGGAGGTCCCAGGGTTGCTGGGGTACAGAAGGGTCCTGAGCTTTGTGGAGCTAGCTGCTGACTCAGCGTTCAGTGGCAGGGTGACATCAGGGCCTGGGACCTTCTGTGAGCCAAAACCCAGCACCAGCAAAGAGGTCTTGTTAAAATCAGAGCAGTGATTCATTGGCAAGTAGGGAAGGGCAACAACCAAGAAAGAAAATAACATTGTATGACTTACATTGTTTGCCTTGAAGATTTTTTTTTCCTTCTTGGTTGTTCTTTAAAAGCATATTTTGCTTGTGACAAACTTCAGAGCTGGCATTCTTCCTATTCCCAACTTTCAGCCAGAATCATTTCAGTTACATTAGCTCAAATCCTCCCTCTTTACTTGGCCACTTTATGTAGAATACTTAATGGATGAACTGTATCCATTTCTCTGGACCTCTCAAAAAGTCCTTATCTGTTGATTGTCTGCAATATAAATACCCAGTCTACATGCACGCAAGCTCCTATGGTCTCTATACACAGGTGTGATAAATTTAGTGTCCCTCTATAGACCTCTGCTGCCTGAGGGATTCCCAGACATCCAGCACTAACAATAAGTCATGGGCTTTAAAAGTACACAGGTCCAGTATTGTTGTGTGGTCAAGGGATTGGAAGGCTGCCTGCCTAGGGGCTGTGACTGCTGACCGTTCAGTCTCCGGTGAAGGGATTTGCTGGTAGCCTAGCATCATATAAATGTGTGTTTATCTCTTTGTAGGCTTAAATGAATACATCTGCACGTACACACCACCCTAGACCACAGCTTGGAAGAGGTGTAGACTCGCTTCTAACCAATCAGGATTGCTTTTTACTCCAAACAATAAGTAGTTAAATAAATAAATATGAAGCCACTTAGTGTAAAAGGTTACAGACTTCGGTCTTTCAGGGCCTCCTTACTCCATATGACTAATCGCCCACAGAAGTGGGCATCACTCTCTGTATGATCTGTGCATCTGAAGGGCAATGCGTGCAGGCATATATCTGTGTTTTGGAAGAGAAAACTGAAAGGCAGAGCCCTGAGCAAGCCCTGCAGTGTCTTAGGCCATGTCCCCTTTCCTCAGGATCAGGAAAACACATATTCCACCTTGGCCTTGACAGAGAATTCAGACAAGATGGGGTTTTAGAATAGACCCAAGACGGGCTGTTTAGAAACAACTTGGCATATTTTGGATGGATATTAAGAGAAGAAGCCCAGTCCCCACGGGGACTGTTGGGTCGGCAATATGTCCATCTGAGGCCTGTGGTAGCCACCATGTCCCTTGTGACAACCCCGCTGGTAAGGGATTCCAAAGCAGAGGTGGCTTACTGGCTTTGTTTATATCCCACCTTGCTGGGAGCAAAATAATCCAACTCTTGATTTGAGTCACAGGGGCTCAAATATTCCCTTTTTAATTCAGCTAGTAAAAACTTACTGAAGGAACTATCAATTACTCTATACTACCTCATAACAAATCTTTTTCACTTAGCAGAGTACCACATTTAAAACCAACGCAAGCATGTTTCCAGAAGCCACTAGAAAGATGTCTAAAATATCTACTTGCGGCTTACAAGACTCTGAACAGTGAGTGAATCCATTCATGTCTCACAGCGACCCCTGGGGTAAATATTGCTCACAGTTTGAAGTAAGAAATCAGAGGTTCAGAGAATTAAATACGTCAGCCCAAGTCACAATAAGTAACGGTGATGAGGTGTGAACGAAGGTTCTAAAGCCTATAGTTACTTCTTGAAGATAGTCTTGGTTTAATTGAAGAGGGGTAAGCAAAAATAATCTTACGAGAAAGCAAGCATTTGTTTCTATGTGGTGGTTCTAGAGGCATGCATATCTATTTTTTCCTGTGTTGTGAATGTATAGATGTGATTGAATGTATACATGTTTTCCCTCAACTCTAGGTGTGCTCTCAGAAAGTGGCTACCAAGCCCAGCTCACTAAGGCTCTGCAAACACTCCTTTTCCAGGGCCGGGGAGTTTGCCGAGTGGATAGGAACACTTGCTACCCAAGCATAAGGATGGGGCTAGGATTCCAAGCGCCCACACACACCTGTAACCCATTGTCGGGAGCTGGGGTCAGATGCTGGTGACATTGTTGAGGCTCACAGGCCATCCAGCCCAGCCAGGCAAATATTTACCATGCTCCATGGATCAATAAGGCCAAGAGTGATAGAGCAGGATACTCCATCACCTCCTCCATCGCCTCCTCCATCGCCTCCTCCATCACCACCTCCATCATCCCCTCCATCACCACCTCCATCATCCCCTCCATCACCACCTCCATCACCACCTCCATCGCCTCCTCCATCTCCTCCTCCATCACCTCCTCCATCTCCTCCTCCATCGCCTCCTCCATCTCCTCCTCCATCACCTCCTCCATCACCTCCATCATCCCCTCCATCACCACCTCCATCACCTCCTCCATCTCCTCCTCCATCGCCTCCTCCATCTCCTCCTCCATCGCCTCCTCCATCACCTCCTCCATCTCCTCCTCCATCACCTCCTCCATCACCTCCTCCATCATCTCCTCCTCCTCCATCTCCTCCTCCATCTCCTCCTCCATCACCTCCTCCATCACCTCCTCCATCACCTCCTCCATCTCCTCCTCCAACTCCTCCTCCATCGCCTCCTCCATCGCCTCCTCCATCGCCTCCTCCATCTCCTCCTCCATCGCCTCCTCCATCACCTCCTCCATCTCCTCCTCCATCACCTCCTCCATCACCTCCTCCATCATCTCCTCCTCCTCCATCTCCTCCTCCATCTCCTCCTCCATCACCTCCTCCATCACCTCCTCCATCGCCTCCTCCATCATCCCCTCCATCACCACCTCCATCACCTCCTCCATCTCCTCCTCCATCTCCTCCTCCATCACCTCCTCCATCACCTCCTCCATCACCTCCTCCATCTCCTCCTCCATCTCCTCCTCCATCGCCTCCTCCATCGCCTCCTCCATCGCCTCCTCCATCATCCCCTCCATCACCACCTCCATCATCCCCTCCATCACCACCTCCATCACCTCCTCCATCACCTCCTACATCTCCTCCTCCATCTCCTCCTCCATCTCCTCCTCCATCGCCTCCTCCATCGCCTCCTCCATCTCCTCCTCCATCTCCTCCTCCATCTCCTCCTCCATCTCCTCCTCCATCTCCTCCTCCACCTTCTCCATCACCTCCTCCATCACCTCCTCCATCTCCTCCTCCATCACCTCCTCCATCTCCTCCTCCACCTTCTCCATCACCTCCTCCATCACCTCCTCCATCTCCTCCTCCATCACCTCCTCCATCTCCTCCTCCATCTCCTCCTCCATCTCCTCCTCCATCACCTCCTCCATCTCCTCCTCCATCTCCTCCTCCATCTCCTCCTCCACCTTCTCCATCACCTCCTCCATCACCTCCTCCATCTCCTCCTCCATCACCTCCTCCATCTCCTCCTCCATCTCCTCCTCCATCTCCTCCTCCATCTCCTCCTCCATCTCCTCATCCATCTCCTCCATCACCTACCTCCTCCATCTCCTCCTCCATCACCTCCTCCATCACCTCCTCCATCTCCTCCTCCATCACCTCCTCCATCTCCTCCTCCATCTCCTCCTCCATCACCTCCTCCATCTCCTCCTCCATCATCTCCTCCTCCTCCATCTCCTCCTCCATCTCCTCCTCCATCTCCTCCTCCACCTTCTCCATCACCTCCTCCATCACCTCCTCCATCTCCTCCTCCATCACCTCCTCCATCTCCTCCTCCATCTCCTCCTCCATCACCTCCTCCATCACCTCCTCCATCACCTCCTCCATCTCCTCCTCCATCTCCTCCTCCATCGCCTCCTCCATCGCCTCCTCCATCGCCTCCTCCATCATCCCCTCCATCACCACCTCCATCATCCCCTCCATCACCACCTCCATCACCTCCTCCATCACCTCCTACATCTCCTCCTCCATCTCCTCCTCCATCTCCTCCTCCATCGCCTCCTCCATCGCCTCCTCCATCTCCTCCTCCATCTCCTCCTCCATCTCCTCCTCCATCTCCTCCTCCACCTTCTCCATCACCTCCTCCATCACCTCCTCCATCTCCTCCTCCATCACCTCCTCCATCTCCTCCTCCACCTTCTCCATCACCTCCTCCATCACCTCCTCCATCTCCTCCTCCATCACCTCCTCCATCTCCTCCTCCATCTCCTCCTCCATCTCCTCCTCCATCACCTCCTCCATCTCCTCCTCCATCTCCTCCTCCATCTCCTCCTCCACCTTCTCCATCACCTCCTCCATCACCTCCTCCATCTCCTCCTCCATCACCTCCTCCATCTCCTCCTCCATCTCCTCCTCCATCTCCTCCTCCATCTCCTCCTCCATCTCCTCATCCATCTCCTCCATCACCTACCTCCTCCATCTCCTCCTCCATCACCTCCTCCATCACCTCCTCCATCTCCTCCTCCATCACCTCCTCCATCTCCTCCTCCATCTCCTCCTCCATCACCTCCTCCATCTCCTCCATCACCTACCTCCTCCATCACCTACCTCCTCCATCACCTCCTCCATCACCTCCTCCATCACCTCCTCTATCTCCTCCTCCACCATCCCCTCCATAACCTCCTCCATCATCTCCTTTGGCCTTTGCTTGGTAGCACATGCTGGCAACATATGTGCACAGGTATACATGTATTACACATGTATCCTTACACACACACACACACACACACATGCACACAAGAATGATAGAGCAGGATACTTCATCATCTCCTTTGGCCTTTGCTTGGTAGCACATGCTGGTAACATATGTGCACAGGTATACATGTATTACACGTGTATCCTTACACACACACACACACACACACACACACACACACTCAAGCACACTAGAGTTGAATGTGAAAATGAAAGGTCTAAATCAGACTACTAAGAGGCCCATGCATTCTTCCTGAGGCAGTAGGCAGTTGTTTAACCTTCGGGACACTCTCTTCAACCTCCCATCTTAGATGTCCCTTCCATATACCCCATATACTATTTCCTAATGGCCTCTGGCGGTCCTGGAATTGCTCTCTTCTCAATCTTGACTCGTGTGTGTGTGTGTGTGTGTGTGTGTGTGTGTGTCCAAGATTCTAAGTTCAACTCTACCACGCTTTTATTCTCTGCCAACTGGGCCTAGCACAGTTCCTCATACATGAATGCTGGCACGATGATTGCTCACGCCTATGATGGTCTGGTCACCTCGGAGAAGAATTTGCTGAGTGCAGAGTTGTATCCCAGAGCCTGCCATGGAGTAGCAGGTTCTCAATTGACATGTATTTAAAATGCTGTTTCAGGGATTGGGGCTTTAGCTCAGTGGTAGAGCGCTTGCCTAGCAAGCACAAGGCCCTGGGTTCTGTCCTCAACTCCGAAAAAAAAAAAAAAAGAAAGACAAAATAAAATGCTGTTTAGATGAAATCTTTTAAGTTATCTGTGAACACGCTGGGAACCATGGCACACGCTCCTGGCCTGGTATCTGGATGAGGAAGCTGCTGGTCACATGTTCATCCACACACAGGAAGCAAAAAGGAGGGACAGGAAGTGGGAGGGGACTAAGACTTCCAAGCCCACGCCCAGGGATATGCTTCCTTCAGGAAGGTTCCACAGTCCAAGGGGTCCATAACTTTCCCTGAACGAGCAGCATGTCCAACTGGAGACCAAATGTTCAAATACTAAAACTTGTGGGGCACTTTTCTCATTCAAACCACGATGGTTTTATGTTCGCCATTGCTAAAGGGTTTTGAAGGGAAGCTTGGTTTCTGTAAATTGAATCTGTTTGGTGGACTTTGCAGTGCCTAGCTCTATGTCCTGCTTTGTCAGCAGCAGAATGAGCACTGATCACCTTCGGGAAGCCAGGTCTTGGCTGGTCACACTCAGAAGGTGTTCCCTGTACTGCATGTGATATGTCCAACTTGCTCTGTCACGTGTGTACATCCCGTGGCAGCTGGTCAACTCTATTGTTACCTTTGTTTCGGACGGGGAAGGACCAAGAGCCTTCAGCCAAAGCCCAAGAGAATGCCTGCAGGCTACCTCCCAGAGGACTTGGGGGCCACCGCTCCCCATTGGGTCTGACCTTGCTCTGTCACTTTTCTGTGAACATTGTCTGTGTGAGGCATAGCTCCCTACTTCCCTGCAATTATACAGTAGACGACAGTTTAGCATGGTTGCTCCTGGTGGTAAGCATTGTTTCGCTGAGGACCATAATAGTCATATGTCTATATCATCACTGAAATTGCCAGACACAAGTGCACATTATCCTGAACTGAAGAAAAAGATGCGGGTGTTCCAGGATGGTGGCCATGTGGTGTTCTCTCAGATCCTGGCTGTCTTAAGGACCATGGTGTTTATTTTTAATTGTTGGTTTGGAACAACCTAAAAATCATAGGAAGAGAGTCTCCGTGAGGGATTGTTTGTTTGGGACTGGTCTGTGGAGATGTCTGTAGGGCACTGTCTTAGTTAATAGACGTGTGAATACCCCGCACACTGTGAGGGCCTTATGGATGACACTTTTACCTAGGTATGTGTGGGGACCAGGGGTGTCCTCAATTATATTAAAGTGGAGAACCCTAGCTGAGCAGGAGCAAGGGCGTGAGCCTGCAGGCCTTCACTGGTCTCGGCTCCCGATGGCAGGTGTGACTTGAGCATTGGCTTCAAGGTCTTGCCGCTGTGGCCTTCCTATGATGGACTGGCACCTGGCACTGTGAGCTGTGATCAACGACTTTATTTGTTTGTTAATCTCAGCAATAAAATTAAAGCCAGAGCAGCAACTCTGTACTGGCTGAGCAAACGCAAGTTGGCTAAAACCCTCCTCTCGGACCATTCTGCTTTTTGTTCCACAGAGGGAGGCTGGGATTTCCTCTTTCAAGAAGAGTTCAGAGCACTGAGCACAGGCGAGAGGCAGGAGGCCTCCCCTCTGTATCCATCACTAGATCCCCGACCGAACGGCGCAGCGCCAGCTGTTCAGGGCTCTCTGGATCCTGTGAGTCTGGAGAACAGGGAAATGTGGTCTGGCCACCATATCCCAAGGCTGCAAAAACCTACAAATGCAAGTGAACTGAACCATGCTGGCCCCAGCTCTGAATCCAGAAAACCGAGGTCACTGGGCCATGCTTCCTCCAAAGCAGCATTTCTCAGCCTTCCCGATTTTGCCACCCTTTAATACGGTTGCTCGTGTTGTGATGACGTCCAGCCATAAAACTACTTTACAACTGTAACTTTGCTCCTGCTATGAATCGTAGTGTGAATAGCGGATGTGCAGTGTATCTGATAGGCGACCCCAATGAAAAGGTCATTTGACCTCCCGAGGGGTCGAGGCCCACAGGTTGAGAACCCTTGCTTTAAGGGCTCTGGAAGACCCAGCATCATAGAAGTTTCTTGGCTGAAAAAAACTTAAGAGCAGGTTTCCTCTTGGCGCCTACTGTCCATTTCCCCATCTTCAGATTTCCCTTTATTATAAAGACAATATTAGAAGTATTGGAATTGGGCTATACCCCGTTCTTGTATGACCACATTTTAATCAAGTCTGCCGTGGCCCCATTAGCAAATATGGGCACGCTCTTAAGAACTAGGAATTAGGATTTCCAGGATGGGCTTGGAACCTCTGCCAGTCTTCCCATAATAAGACCAGCTCAGAGCCAGCAGCTCATCCCTTGCCTCCAGCTCTGCATGGATGCAGTCACAATGGCGGCGAAAGGATCCCCTTGGTAACTAGGCCCGGGTAAAGACATCTTTTACTTCAGTAGCTGGAACGTGCAAATTTGACTGCTCCTTAAACCAGCCACTACGCTCCCTGGGCTAGCTGCGGGAGAGGAAGCGTAGCAATAACTAAACTTCAAAACCTACCCAGGGAGGCAGCAGGGGAGAAGCAAAGAAATAAATGGCCCAGCTGCCCTGTTATTCACTGAACGCGGCTGTCCTCCCAGGCTTCACAGGAACTTCGGCGTGGGAAAGTGAATTAAATGCAAACTGGAGCCCGCTAACATCCTGTTAGCTCACTGTTACAATGCACAGTGACATTTGCTTTAAAATCATGTAGAAGTGGTTCACAAATTCTATTACAGCAATTACCGTAGAACTTCGCCGCCACAGATGCTCTTCCCTGAAAGGGAGGCAGGAAGCCATTGAGTGGAGAAACGGGCTACTGGCTGCAGGGCCCAGAATACCCCACAATGTGGGTCTACGGGATGGGAACTTCCGGGGTGTCGATGCCAGTACCTGGGAAAACGGGATAAAGACCATACCCCATCACAGGCCATGTGTCCCATGAAAGGCATGAGAGAAAGAAGAAATTACTTGAAAGAAACACAGATGCTAATTGAATTTAGAAGCCCTGTCTTTTTTTCCCCCCATGAGTGTTTATAACTGAGCTGAAGAATCCGTTTTACCCCCATTTTTCCCTCCCTTTGAATTTTATGAAGACCAGAGGTATCAGAGCCTTTGGTATTTTGAAAGGAGACACGTTTTTGAAGAAATGCTTGTAGAGATATTGGGTAGGGGTGGGGCCAGGGAGGTGGGTCCGGCCATAAAGTGCTTTGTCTTGAGAGCATGAGAACCTGAGTTCAATCCTGCAGAACCCAGGTAGAAAGGTAAGGCACAGAGCCATGTGCTTGTGACCCAGTAACCCAGTTTTAGGAGGCAGAGGCAGACCCAGTAACCCAGTTTTAGGAGGCAGAGGCAGGCTGACCACTGGTGTTCACTGGTCATCCAGTGTAGCTCACTTGGAGAACTCCAGACCAATCGATAATCTCTGAAAACAAGGTGGATAGCCACAGAGGAGTGACAGCTGAGACTGTCCTCTGACCTTCACATATATCTGCATACACAGTTACACACTCGTACACTCACATGCAGACGCACACAGGCACACACATAACACTCTGCACATGCACGTGAGCACACACATAGAAATATCTGGTGATCAGCTAATCTCTGCACATGCTCCAGAGTAATTAAATACATTGGTTGTTTCTGTATCATTCTTATAAAAAGGCAGAACAGTGCTGACATTCAGGGCCCCGGCCGACTCTCAAAAGGCAGAAACCAGTCTGTTCTAGGTGACTTTGTACTGCTATGACAAAGCACTCTGACAGATCACAGCTCAGTGGAGGAAAGGGTTTGTTTTATTTTTACCTGCAGGTTACAGTCCATCATGGATCTCAAGCAGAAACTGTAGACAAACTGTGCTTGCTGGCTCCGTCTCAGGTTCATGTCTAGCAGGTTTTCTTATTCTGCCCAAGACTCCTGTCTAATGAAAGGTGCTGCCCACAGTGGGCACCTTCACATCAATTAACAATCATGATAATCTTCCACAGAAGCACCAACAGGTGCTACAACCTGATCTAGGCAACCCCTCAATTGAAACCCTTCTCAGGTGACTCTAGGCTGTGTCAAGTTAACAGTTACAGCTAACTGGGACACAATGGAAGCACACTAAGAACTGAGGTCAATTCATAACTTACAATGTTACAGGTATAACTGGGTCCCTCAGCTCAGGAACAAGAAAGGACTTGCTTTTCCAGAGGGCGTCGTTGCAAGGTGGGAGAGGATCTTGTCCAAATGGTTAGGTACAGACTTAGACAACACTGCTTACTGAGCCTCATGGGATGACCGGAAGGGAGGAAGGCAGAAGCAAAGCTTGCAGGAAATTAAGTGACCCTGGCTGAGCCACTGATGACGCTGCCCTGACTTTCCATCCCTGCCTCCTTCCTCAAGTTTCAAATGATGTTATTTCACAGAGATGTTGCGCGTACAAAGAAACACAATCAGACCTAGATTGTTACAAATGTGAAAGGTCCCCTGCAATCTCCAGGCCTGATTACCTGTATCTGGCAGCCTCTCCAGGATCTCTGTAATCAGTGGGATGAACTGACCCCACCGTGATTAACCTGAGCATCAAGTACCTTATTCCACCTCTGTCCCTCCCTTCTCAACCCTGACAACCATGTTGTCCCTGCGGCTTGGGCAGCACCGGATGTTTGTGGGATTGCCAGTGCCCATCCGGAACAAGTCAGATCACAGGAGACCAGAGTGAAGCAAAGCCCCCCCCCATCCCGTGGGAAACACTGCACAGTGACTCTGAGAAAGGGCACAGTACTAGCAACTGTTGCCACACTATATGAGGAAGATGCAGGTCCCAGGTCCACACAGTTAGCCATTCACTGGGGTCTCGTCTCTCTGTGACCATCTTCTCCTCAGAGTCACGTGACTTTTAGACATTTTGAAATAATAACCTGGTTCTGTCTGTTGGCTTTGCTTGCTTTTCTGCTTGTTTTAGTGAGATCCTCAGAGGAAAGTGAGGTAAACACTTGCCTCAAAGTAGACGAAAGCCCCATGGTGACGTGGAGGCATAGTGACCTGTGTGTGGTGTCTGGGTGGCAGAGAGGCACAGAGAGGAAATGACTGTGACTCTGAGATGAAAAGTTGAGTCCACCTGACACAGGACCAGACTCTGAACTGAGCTGTGGGTACCAAGGAAATGGAAGGAGAAGAAATAAAGATTCTGCAGAAGCCGTCCATACAGATGAATGACCAAGAGATGAGGGTGAGATGGGTGTCCAGTACAAAGCAATGTGGAGTGATGGCACGGAGCTTCATGCCTTCCCTTGAACTTTCCAAGCCTCCTAGCATTTGTAGGATTCCAGCAGAAAGAGCATCAGAATAATTCCCATAGCTCCAGTTAGGTATTTGTCCTGGTTAGGGTTATTGCTGTGACCATGACCAAAGCAACTCGGGGAGGAAAGGGTTTATCTGGGCTACGCTTCCAGATCACTGGTCATCACTGAAGGAAGTCAGGGCAGGAACTCAACACAAAAGAAGCCTGGAGGCAGAAGCTGATGCAGAGGCCATGGTGGGGGGCTGCTCACTGGTTCCCATTGTCCTAGGAAATCCAAGTTTTTTCCAGTGGTTCTGGTATCTTGTTAATAACAGCTGATTCTTCATCCCCTGACAACCAGAATGACACATCCTTAACTCAAATTAGCAATGTCCCTGAGAGTCAGTGACTCTCAAACTTTCCTCTGAAACCTCTCAAGCCAGGCCGCCAAAGCTCCCACAGAACAGCTCACCAGAGTTTGAACATCCAATGGTTTTTCTAGCTCAAAGTTCTAAAGCCCTTCCAGGATTCTTCAAAAAAACACAGTGCATACCATGCACTCCTGGTACCAAGTCTGTCCTAGTCATGCCACTGCTGGGGTCAAACTACATGACCAAGAGGAGTTTGGGCAGGGGAGGGTTTATTTAGTTTATGCTCCAAAGAGGAAGAGACTTAGGGAGACCATTGCTTCACGCACAAGCCCACTTCCTTGAAGCAGCTACAGATGGCCAAAGAGTGAGGTTAGCCGGCATCTGAGGAGATGGGTAAAATGATCAGGAATTCTGGGTGGATGTTTGGATTTAGGAACCATACCAAATAGCAAAGTTCAGAGAAAAAGACGCAACTGTCCACGGCAGACAGAGTGAAAGGACAAGGGGTCAGAGGCGGCACCGACACTAAATCGAACCAAGCTTGCACAGAAGCCAGTGGTGCTGGTGCACACCTTTAACCCTTTACTCAGGAGGAGGGGCAGGCGTGTCTGTGAGTTCCAGGCCAGCCAGTCCCGCCTGCTCAGAGAGACTCTGTCTCAGCAAACCAGACAACCATACAGCAAAACAAAACAAACCAAAACAAACAAACCAACAAACAAACAAAACAAAACAAAAAAAAAAACCACACCCAGAAAATAGAGCCAAAACCTCTTAGAAGAGGGAAACAGAAGAGTAGAGTGAGATCTAGGATCTAGAAGTTAAAGAACACAATGCAGGCAGTGTCTCCATGCTTCAGAAGTCAAGATGAAAGCAAAATGCTACACAGTCAGAGGCCCAGCCTTCCAGCAAGCTGCCCTTTCACAGTACAGAGCCACAATACCGTCTGTCTTCCAGCTTCCTTCCTGTTTTCCTTTCTTTTTGTTTTCTGTTTTTCTGAGGAAGGGTTATCAAGCTCTGGCTGTCCTGGACTCATATTGTAGAGCATGCAAGCCTCGAACTCTCCACCCGCCTCTCCTGAGTGCGCCTGGCACTTATTGAGAGTTTCTATCGCTGTGATGAACCAGCATGATCAGAAAGCAAGTTGGAGAGATAGGGAGGAGAGATAGGGAGGAGAGAAAGGGAGGAGAGAAAGGGAGGAGAGATAGAGAGGAGAGATAGGGAGGAGAGAAAGGGAGGAGAGAAAGGGAGGAGAGAAAGGGAGGAGAGATAGGGAGGAGAGATAGGGAGGAGAGATACGGAGGAGAGATAGGGAGGAGAGATACGGAGGAGAGATAGGGAGGAGAGATAGGGAGGAGAGAAAGGGAGGAGAGATAGGGAGGAGAGATAGGGAGGAGAGAAAGGGAGGAGAGATAGGGAGGAGAGAAAGGGAGGAGAGAAAGGGAGGAGAGAAAGGGAGGAGAGAAAGGGAGGAGAGAAAGGGAGGAGAGATAGGGAGGAGAGATAGGGAGGAGAGATACGGAGGAGAGATAGGGAGGAGAGATACGGAGGAGAGATAGGGAGGAGAGATAGGGAGGAGAGAAAGGGAGGAGAGATAGGGAGGAGAGATAGAGAGGAGAGAAAGGGAGGAGAGATAGGGAGGAGAGAAAGGGAGGAGAGAAAGGGAGGAGAGATAGGGAGGAGAGATAGGGAGGAGAGATACGGAGGAGAGATAGGGAGGAGAGATAGGGAGGAGAGATACGGAGGAGAGATAGGGAGGAGAGATAGGGAGGAGAGATAGGGAGGAGAGAAAGGGAGGAGAGATAGGGAGGAGAGATAGAGAGGAGAGAAAGGGAGGAGAGATAGGGAGGAGAGAAAGGGAGGAGAGAAAGGGAGGAGAGATAGGGAGGAGAGAAAGGGAGGAGAGAAAGGGAGGAGAGAAAGGGAGGAGAGAAAGGGAGGAGGGAAAGGGAGGAGAGATAGGGAGGAGAGATAGGGAGGAGAGATAGGGAGGAGAGATAGGGAGGAGAGATAGGGAGGAGAGATAGGGAGGAGAGATAGGGAGGAGAGATAGGGAGGAGAGATAGGGAGGAGAGAAAGGGAGGAGAGATAGGGAGGAGAGATAGGGAGGAGAGATACGGAGGAGAGATAGGGAGGAGAGAAAGGGAGGAGAGATAGGGAGGAGAGAAAGGGAGGAGAGAAAGGGAGGAGAGATAGGGAGGAGAGATACGGAGGAGAGATAGGGAGGAGAGATAGGGAGGAGAGATAGGGAGGAGAGAAAGGGAGGAGAGATAGGGAGGAGAGATAGAGAGGAGAGAAAGGGAGGAGAGAAAGGGAGGAGAGATAGGGAGGAGAGAAAGGGAGGAGAGAAAGGGAGGAGAGAAAGGGAGGAGAGAAAGGGAGGAGGGAAAGGGAGGAGAGATAGGGAGGAGAGATAGGGAGGAGAGATAGGGAGGAGAGATAGGGAGGAGAGATAGGGAGGAGAGATAGGGAGGAGAGAAAGGGAGGAGAGAAAGGGAGGAGAGATAGGGAGGAGAGATAGGGAGGAGAGATAGGGAGGAGAGATAGGGAGGAGAGATAGGGAGGAGAGAAAGGGAGGAGAGAAAGGGAGGAGAGAAAGGGAGGAGAGATAGGGAGGAGAGATAGGGAGGAGAGATAGGGAGGAGAGAAAGGGAGGAGAGAAAGGGAGGAGAGATAGGGAGGAGAGAAAGGGAGGAGAGAAAGGGAGGAGAGAAAGGGAGGAGAGATAGGGAGGAGAGATAGGGAGGAGAGATAGGGAGGAGAGATAGGGAGGAGAGAAAGGGAGGAGAGAAAGGGAGGAGAGAAAGGGAGGAGAGATAGGGAGGAGAGAAAGGGAGGAGAGAAAGGGAGGAGAGAAAGGGAGGAGAGAAAGGGAGGAGAGAAAGGGAGGAGAGAAAGGGAGGAGAGAAAGGGAGGAGAGAAAGGGAGGAGAGAAAGGGAGGAGAGATAGGGAGGAGAGAAAGGGAGGAGAGAAAGGGAGGAGAGATAGGGAGGAGAGAAAGGGAGGAGAGATAGGGAGGAGAGAAAGGGAGGAGAGAAAGGGAGGAGAGATAGGGAGGAGAGAAAGGGAGGAGAGAAAGGGAGGAGAGATAGGGAGGAGAGAAAGGGAGGAGAGATAGGGAGGAGAGAAAGGGAGGAGAGATAGGGAGGAGAGATAGGGAGGAGAGAAAGGGAGGAGAGATAGGGAGGAGAGATAGGGAGGAGAGAAAGGGAGGAGAGAAAGGGAGGAGAGAAAGGGAGGAGAGAAAGGGAGGAGAGATAGGGAGGAGAGAAAGGGAGGAGAGATAGGGAGGAGAGATAGGGAGGAGAGAAAGGGAGGAGAGATAGGGAGGAGAGATAGGGAGGAGAGAAAGGGAGGAGAGAAAGGGAGGAGAGAAAGGGAGGAGAGATAGGGAGGAGAGAAAGGGAGGAGAGATAGGGAGGAGAGAAAGGGAGGAGAGATAGGGAGGAGAGAAAGGGAGGAGAGAAAGGGAGGAGAGATAGGGAGGAGAGAAAGGGAGGAGAGATAGGGAGGAGAGAAAGGGAGGAGAGATAGGGAGGAGAGATAGGGTTTATTCAGCTCACACTCCACATCGCTGTTCATCACAGACGGAAGTCAGGACTGGAGCGCAAACAGGGCAGAAACCTCAGGCAGGAGCTGATGCAGAGGCCATGGAGGGATGTTACTTACTGGCTTGCTTCCCGTGGCTTGCTCAGCCTGCTTTCTTATAGAACCAGGACCACCAGCCCAGGGATGGCAGCACCCACAGTGGGCTGGACCCTGCCCATCAATTACTAATTAAAGAATGCCCTACAACCGGATCTTACGAAGACATTTCCGGATTGAAGTTGCTTCTTCAGGACTTTAGCATGTGTCGAGCTGACTTAAAGCTCTCCAGCACAGTATTTAATAAAATTAAACTAAGTTCAGTGGTAGTAAAATAAAGTCAGATGTCTTGTGTAACTTGTGTTAGCAGACTGAAATTCACTTGGCGCACAAGCAAAGAGCTCTCCCTTCTCCATTGGCTTGCGTGCGCGCATGCGCACACATGCATAAATGCCCAGTGTGGTTAGGCCAAAGGACAACCCCATGCACCATTCTTAAGAAACCTGGAACAGGGTCTCTCCTTTGCCGGGAGCTCACCAATGAGGCTAGACTGGCTGGCCAGCTCACAGGGGGACCCCCTTGACTCTTTCCTCACCATTAGGATTACAATGACGTATTACCGTACTTAGTATTTTTTATTTGGATTCTGGGAATTGAACCCAGGCCCTCCTGTTTGCAAAGTAAGGGCTATCCTGAACAATCCCCCAGTGCCTCCCCATAATTATCTCTATTGAGCGCGTCCAAGTTTGCGCAAAATGAAAGTATTCAGTCCGGGTTGCCGCTGGCAGACTGTGCCAGGAAGCTGGGTACAGGGCTCCACCGCTCTGAAGGCGACAGTGCTGTTGAAAGCTACCACATGTCCGTCCTGTCCCGTGCACCGCGTCTGACTGCCCAGCAGCTGACACTCCACCTTTCCTCAGCCTCTCCAGCAAGCCGGGCTCCTCCATCTTTCCCCTCCTAGCCATCTGTTCCTGCTGCTCCTGCAGCCTCGTACTTCCCGCCCTCCATGGCCTGTCTGAGCAGGCGGGTGTGCAGGCCTCTGATGAGGTGGGCCTCGGCCCCTCCATCACTCTCAGCCTCGAGGAGAGCACCAGCTGTCTGGCTTGATTTGCATTTTTCTCTTGAAAATAATGAAATTAGCTGTGAGTTTCCTGAGGTGATGCAAATTTGGGCTCGAGGTGTCAGTGTGTGATGGAGAGGGAGGGGAGGTCAGGGAAGCACGAGGAGAGCCAGCATGCTGCTCTAACACAGAAGGGAAACACTACCAATGTCACTAGAGATGCGTACTGGCTCAGGAGAAAGTTAGATGAGGTTTGTGAAAGGTAATTTTCTTCCAGTCTGGGGGTGGGGGAAGGCACAAATGGTTTAGGGACACAGAGGAAACACTGTCCACTGAGGTGAAACGGTTCTCAGTCACTGAGCTTCTGTAGCCAGTCAGAGTTGTCCGGGAATGCTGACGTGCACAGGCCGTGGACTCTGACGTCAATGCTTAATTGCAGGTGCTAACTGACTTCTTTCTTGACTATTATCATGACTCCTCAGGTTACAAGTACAGTAGTTATCTTCTCAAGGTTTGTTGTAAGGGCTTGGTTACCAGTTGTGAGTGGGTCTCAAGTGGGCTCTCCCTTTTTCACAGTTTTTAAACTACTTCATTAGTTGTTGTACCTAAGGGAAACACAAGAGACTTGGTTCTCTTCTGAGGCACATGTGCACGTGAAGATTTGTAAGCATGCTGAGGGTATCAGTCCATTCATAGACTTCTTCAAATGGCCATCTTCTCAAGCAGAGAAAGAGAGAGAGAGACAGAGAGAGAGAGGGAGAGAGAGACAGAGAGAGAGAGATAGATCTAGGAGAGGCATCTGTGTGGACTCTGGCAGACACTGCAACCCAACAACTGAGTCCTGGTTGTCAGGCTACGCCATCTCAACCCAGGACTGGACATCCGAATACAAAGCCACAGCTTTTGACATGGGAAGAAAGAGCTTCTTTTAGAGGAAGCAACCTTCAAGATGTTAGTTGGATTCGCGTACGCAGTAAATGATATCACAAAAATAGTACACAGCCTGTCACGGAGGTTGTGATCAAATGCTAAATGGAAACAGTGCAGCTGACCTGGAGTAGCCCTGCAACTCCACTTACCTACTGGGGCGAGGCAAGTGGATGTGAAGCTGGTTTCCCCCAGTGTCAGCTCACACTAAGCCGGCTTGAGCTGGGTTGAACCAAGATCCTTGCGCAAAATAAAAAGTGCAAGCACATGGGACGTATGCTGACAAGCTGAAGGCCCTGGGTTCAATCCCTAATCCAACAAAATAAATAGCAAGTCAATTAAACTAGTCAGGAGCACCAGAGATTGATATACTGGGATCCTGCTACCGCTCCAGCGCGCACCTCTATTCAGGATGACAAACTCAGGCTGTGGAAGTGACTCCGTGTGTAAAGCACTCGCCAAACAGCTGTGAGGGCTTGCCGTGGGAGTCCCGGTGCTCATTTAAATGCAGGATGGGCATAAGGGCCTTGCTGAAATCCTTCCTCAGGAGGAAGAGACAGAGGGTTCCTCGAGCAGCTAAATCAACAAGCCCTGGCATCAAGGGAGAGAATCAGTCTCGACACACCCAAGAAGACCAGCCCAAGAAGTCACCCAACCAGGAAGGCACATCAACCTTTGGCTTTCAAATAAATGTGCACACACCAGCTCCTAACATATGTGAACATGCATACACACAAGCACAGATGTACACATGGAAAAAAAAAGAGGCAGTTGCTGGGCATGGTGGTACATGCCTTAATTAAGTCCCAGTCCTTGGGTGAAGACAGAAGCAGGAGGATCTCTGTGAATTGAAGTCTGGTTTGGTCTATATATTAAGTTCCAGGCCAGTTAGGGCTTCACAGTATACAGTGAGACCCAGTCTCAAAACAACAACATCAATACTCAAATTGCAACCTTTCTATATAACATGGGACAATTCTGCCTTATGTTTAGCATTTTTCTGTAGTCACTTTGGAATAGTATTAAACTGGTATCAGGAACAATGCATTGATTAAGGCAAGTGGTAGCTTTTCCCAAGTCCCATTGCTGGACTTCTAGACTTCATGGTCCTGCTCTGTCTTTCATCCAGCCCAAGTATGGACCATTATTATGAAAGATGCTGCTGCGTGGGGTGGGTCTGAGGGGGCAGTAATGTGCTCACCAGGGAGTGAGAGCCTTCCTTCCCTGTGTTTCTCTTCCCTCTTTCTTCTCTTGCCTTGACTCATTGTCATCACCACGAAAGAAGATTACTTCCTGACAGCTCTTCGTGTCAGTCAAGAGTCTAGGTCAGACACTTATCAATTGACCCACTGTTAAAGGTAGACACTCATTTCAGCATCTGTCAATGGTCGCTTTTGATCCATTTAGGCCGGAGCCCACATCCCCGCAGTGATTTACTTGCAAGCGTGCACAGACTTTTAAAGGCAGACAAACATGCCAGAACTCTGAAAGTCAGCCGCCTGTGTGTGCTTGTCACTGCTGCAGCTGCCCAGCAAAGGACTTCAGAGATAAGGCTGTGCCTGGGGATGGTCCCCTGCCACCCTCAGGGCAGAGTCTGACACTGAAACTCTGTGTTCTCCCATCCACAGAAGGACCAAGCTGACTCTGTGCATCTTCCTTGTGTGTAGCCCGTGCGCTCTCTCTCTCTCTCTCTCTCTCTCTCTCTCTCTCTCTCTCTCTCTCTCTCTCTCTCTCTCAGACTGTAGAGCGTGTTTCCAGTGGCTGCAGGCCACAGCTCACCCGCACACATCCTGGCCAAGCGCGGGATGATGGCTGGTGGGGCCACTGTGTGACATCCCTTTGGACCCACGCAAGCCTCCTTTCTTCTCCAATCTGGTCGAGCATCAGGAGAGACTTCCCCACTCCGGGGCAGGTGTCTTTCTCCTCCAGCAGGGATACTGCACATTTGTCTTTTCCAGGTGTTTGTCATAATGCTGTCAGAACCTCCAAACCAGGAAGACAGGAAAAGAAATGTGAACATGTAAGACATTCAGGGGAGCTGAGGAAATTTTCCTGACGTGCTCCTGCTGTGACACCGCCACAGTTGAAGAAGGCCTGTCATTGGGCTGTCAACCTTTAACCTCCCACAGACGTATTTTGAAATGATGTGTAAAGAATTGCTGTGCCATACCACTGGCTCCTTTCAGCTCGGCGTGTCTGTCCTTGATGTCAGTCAAAAGTAGTTAACTGGCACCCATGGAGCCTTAAAAACCCCTCAACCAAGTATGGGTAATGACTTTAGTTAAGAAGACTTGCTCTTGTCAAGTAATGACTTTTTGACATAAGGTATTGTTTACCCAGGCAACGTTCTTTACTTGCATTTTAATGAGCCTAATTAATAATAAGTTAGGAGTCCGCAGCTATTTCTTCACAGCTGGACCATATGCACTAATCTACTTAGTGGGGAGAAGTACTCTAAGAACGGAGAAAACCCCCCATTATCCCCCACGTTTCTTCTCTGACTCCACCACGGGATCTACTGTGATGCGGGGGCAGTTTGCAGATCGTTATGGTGGGCATCGCTTTCGAAATGGTAGCTTGCTTCGTGGATTGTCAAGTTTTCACTTGCAAAAGTTTCAGGAATTTTCCAGAGAAAATGACACAGAGAGGTGTTTGATGCATCCTGTGGGTACAGAACCAGAATGGTTCTTGGTTGAAGGATGAACACAAGGGGTCGTGAGACGTGGTCTCATAATGGAACTATATCACTTACAACAAATAAATACCCTCCAAAGGGCCATTCGGGAGCGTATGGAAGCCTTGTGTGTGTCTTAGAGAGTGTGGTTTTATTGGTCCCCCTCACGATTACAGTCTTATGAGCATCCGGGTGTCCTCAGAATTATTTAGAAATCCAGGTAAGAATTTGGAACCTGGGCAGAAGAACTTCAAAGGAAACAGACTATCCATGGTTGGGCGGAATCTGACACTAAGAGAACTTTTGCCCCTCACCCCCAAGCATGCCAAAGCACAGGGAAAGGGCAAGGAGCCTGATGCCCTAGACTGTTGGTGTGATGGGCAGCATGGCACGGAGCTCCTGAACTTTCCTCTGATTGGGAGACTCTGGGAACGCAGGTATGGGAACTGTCACAGAGATAGGATAAGCTCAAGTGCAGCTGTTAAAGGAAAGATAATCTTTCATAAAATGCAACATTGATCTCTTGAGCAGGGAGCTGTTTAATTCATTCTTTCCCCCCTAAATGAATCGCGTGGTTTAGGGTTTAGGTTGTGGACAGATCCCTGAGAAAAATGCCTTGAGGAAAGTGGCAATGAGTCCAGTCCCCAGACTCTGGTCCAGCATTCTTCCGGGACCCATGCTGAAAACTTAAGCCCCAAGATTGCTAACTATTAAATGCAAGACAGAGGCGAGCCCAGCCTCTGGGGGATCTGAAGCTTGCCTCTTAAGAGTGACTTTTAGACTTTACCAGGTCCCCATCCGCCCATGTTCTAACAAGACACAGTGCAAAGCAGTCAGAGATGATTTCAGCTAATTGGTTGATTCAGCAAGAAACCTGGGAAAAGGTGGTGCTGAGGTTGGCGGCATCAGGTTGGCAGGGTTAGCAGATGCTCTCCAGAAAGGGCCTCGGAGTAGAGGTGCACCCTGCCAGGCACCATATGTGTGATGGACATGACAGAGAGCACAGGATGTCTGAGCGGAGGTGACAGCTCAGCCCTCTTTCGCAGAGAAACTTCCCTCGGAGTGGACACAGTGACATGATGTCCACAAAGTGGGCACATTTGGGAGCTTCTGGCACCTGACCGAATTCCCCGTTTCGGCTCTCTACTGCCTTGTGAGTGGACAGTGGGGGAGGGATAGCGAAATTTTCTACGATAGCCTGACTGACCTAATTGTTCTCTGTGAATCTCCAGGAGAGCAAAGGAAGAATTACGGACCAGAGAGACAGGGTCCCCAAGCCTGCATTAGCTCACTGAGTGTGTGTTCATGGACACGGTCCCCTTATCTGCACTTTGTCATGGTCGAGGTTGACAAACACATTTTCAACAAGAGAGGCAGAACTCACATGCATCTTTCTGGCTCCATTGTGAGGGCTGGTTCTATCTCTCTCCTTTAGTGTAAGCCAGAAAAAGTCAGGAAAATGTCATCTAATGGGACAGGTGTCACCATCAGCACGTACACGTTCACAGCCCCATCCTTCTTACCAAGTCTCTGCATTGAAAGCTGACAGTTTGACTCTATCTCCCATGTAACAGGGAAGAATCCTGAAAGAGTTCCCTAGTATTGCGCAGAAATATGTTGTTTAAACGCAGGCAGGTAAGTGGAGGTCAGACTCACGCTTTTGAAGACTGAATTGTGTGTGTGTCTACATGCACACACTCTCACACATGTGTGCACATGTGCCATCGTGTGGTATGTGGAGGTCAGAGGATAATATTTAAAGTCTGTTTTCTCCTTCCACTCTATTGGTCCAGGGATCAGGTTGTCAGGCTTGAGGGCAGGTGCCTCTAGCTGAGCCATCTAGCTCTCTCCAATGCACTTCTAAGATAGGAAAACTAGTAATTATGGACAAATGGGGTGACTACTTCTTGTTGGGACGAGAAGTTGGCAGTCAGTTCTCTGGCCTCCCCTCCCCTTGCCTTCACACTCTCCTGCCTGTCCTACAGATTCAACTTCCCAGGTACTTTCCCACCGCCTGTGGGGGAACTTAGAGAGTCCTGGGGTAAATGTTAACTTTGGTCATTCCTAAGATCTGCACGTGCAGGAAAAAGTTAGCTTTAGAGTGAGGCTGCTTTGGAATTTATCTTCTTTAATGTTAGTTCAAGGTCTCAGAGTACAGAAAATTTTATCCCGACTTCTCACTCTCCGGCCAAACTACACTAGAATAATTCTTATTCCCTGCCTTTGAATGGACCTCTGAGACTTACTGGGTGCATTCTTTGAAACTGTTGTAAACATCGAGCAAGAACAACCCTTTGACCTTAAAGGAAGTGCAGGGTTAGTTGCCAAGAGCTTCTAGTCATAGCATGATCATCAAACGATTAATACATAATCATTTCTATTGGTGGTTTCTCTTTTAAAAGCACTGCATGTATAATATATGTTATATAATGTACACACACACACACACACACACACACACACACACACACGCACACTTTGCTTCATTGAAGTGGAAATCATAATGGACAGCACTATACCAAATGTCTGAACAAAGTCGATCTTACTCACTGATTTGTCTATAGGACACACGTCCATCCTCTTGAGCTTAGCAGTAGATGTAGTGTTTCAACATCACAACTTCAGTGGTGCTACTAACAAAACCACACAAATGTCAAAAGATGCCCGAGGAAAAGATTGTACGGAGAGCATGGTTGGGTGTGCATGAGGATAGCAGAAGAAAGTGAGGCACACTTCATCTGAGCTCATCAAGGAGTGTGCAAGCCAATGCTGTGGTTTGCCCACCCTGTGTGTGTCCTCAAGTGGCCGGGAAAGCACAGGAATGATCTGAAGCTTAAGTAATTTCTGGTGAGCAGGCAGACTCACAAGTATGGAATCCACAAATGATGATAATAGACTATCCCTTATTTAAAAGGTTATGCCTGGAAAATCAATTAAAACTAGTAACCTCAAGAAATGATTGATGAGTCTCATTTGGCCTGGCATGGTGCTGGACGGCTGTAATTCCAACAGGCAGGAGGCTGAGAATAGAGGATTATTGAGTAAGAGGCCAACCTGGGCTACAGTGTGGAACCCCGTCTCAATAAAAAAAATAAGCAGATCAATAAATGACGAAAGTATCATTTGTGTTGTGCTGGTCCTATAGCAACTGGGCCCTTTGTTCAGCAGCATCCATTTGCGCTTCAGCAGGTCATTGGTCGCCTGTGTGGTTCCTACTTTCTCTTGGGCTCCTTCACCGGTGAGTCCATAGCTCAATCACGCATGCGCTGCCCCCATTCTTCTGGCTTTTCTGAAAGCCACTCGAAGGTCTTGAGTGGGATCCAATCTTCCCTTGCCCTGGAAGCCAGAGTTTCCCTGTGAGGGAGCTTTTTGACTGTCCCTTTCTGGGTAACTTTCTCTGTTTCCTGCAAAGGGCGCCCGGCTGCTAGAGAGTGTGAGCTTATGGTGGGACAGCCTGCTCATGTGATGCTCCGCTCCTTTCCTTGTGGGGAGGAAATGAAGACGATGGCGCCACTGCTGCCCTCATTGGGCTAGAACAGGCACAGCCAGACGAGGAGCTCACTAACTGTAAATAAAACTATGTTTATTTCAACATAGGGAGCCCTTTGTTTCATCTTTCTTCTCATCTCTCTATCTTAAGAATTTCACCAGTATGAAAATAGTAAAACATACTAGTAACCCTGTAAAATTATTGGGGAATGTTCTAGCAAAACTGAAGTAAACACGCATACACTTTCTGGTTTCTGGAGCACACTTTCTCTCTCCTTGTGCCCATAAGTGATAGATAATCTCTAGGTCTTGATTTATTTTTTTTTCTTTATCACAAACCAAGCTTTCAGGTATTGCAAGTTTAAGGTGTTTCTCTTTTGACAGTCATATTTCATAAAAGGATAATTCAAACCAACATTGTCAGCAATGATCAACCACTGAGCACTGCAGCAGATGGGAGGGCAGGGATGTGGCTACCGTCCACATCCTTGCACAGGCCACCAGCACAGCACTCCTTGAAGTTACACACGCTTCCTTGTTCTATTCTCAGCAAAGTATTTGTTGCTTCACAATCCCTTGGTAACTTTTTATTTTTTATTTCATTTTTGGCAACACTGGACCCAAAGGGTAAACCTAACCTCTGTGATGTTTCCTTTGGAAAGCCTGGAGCTGTGTAAGAGGCAGGAAGAAAATCAGGCACACTTGAACTTGAATCTACAGTACCATACTTAGTGTTCAAGATCAGCAGGGCAACCTCTTGGAGGTTTAGCTTCCTCCTGTCAAATGGAGGGAACTGCTTCTCCTGGGCTTTTGTGAGGACTGAATTCAGTCCTATATGGGATAGTGTCAATCCTAGCTCAATCAGATACATGGTCGATGACAGTCGCAATGATGGTCCCTCCTTCTCTGAGTTCCCAGTGAATTCACTCCAAAACATTTGTGTGGCTGGTTTTAATTTGGGGGTTTTGTTTTGTTTTGTTTGTAACACAGTATTTTCTACCTTCTGATTCTCATTTACCTCACACAAATTCTTCCCAAATAGTAAAGCCATTATTGGTTAACATTCAACAAGGATTTCATTATTTAATACAATTATGAAATTTCTGTAAGTTAAGGTACAATTTGTAATGATATATTTTTCATAATATTTTATTATTTGGGAATGTCATATCATGAACCCCAAGCACTGTCAATTTCCAGTCCTCCTAAGTCCCCACCTCACCCTTGGAACTCCCTCCTCCCAGGGGAATAAAAGAAAAACACAAAACTAGCCAAACAAAAAACAAACTAAAAACCAAGTCCAAGTTGTGTTGCCCATATCCTCACTGGAGCATGGTCAGTCTGGGCAGCCAGACTCTTAAAGGAAAGTGAGTGAGCCCTTTCCCATACCCCACTCCCCTTTTAATGATTGGTTTTGTCACCCTGACACAACTAGAGTCACCTGGGAAGAGGGACCCTCAGTTGATGACTGCCTCCATCAGATTGGCCTGTGGCACTGTCTGACAGACTGGCTTGCTGGATGACTGAGGTAAGAGGGTCTGAACCACCGTGGGTAGCACCATGCCTAGATCAGATTGGCCTGGGCTGTTTACACAAGCTAGCTGAACACACCCGGTGAGGCAGGCAGGAAGCAGCCCTCTGCACACTTCCAAGTTCCGGCTTTACTTTCTGGCTTTACTTCCTCAGTGACAGACTGGGGAATTGTAAACTGATGCCAACCCTTTCTCCACCATTGGTCTTGGTGTTTACACCGCAGCAACAAATAGTGACCAGGAAGACATTTTCAGGCGTGGATCTTTATTGAATAAGGGCAAAGGTAAAGTGATAGAGATGGTCTTGATTACCTTTCTCACTGCTGTGATCAAATACATGATTAAGGCAACTTGGGGGATATGGGGGGCTGATTTTGGCTCCACGACGATGTTGAGGTATGAGCAGCAGGACACCGAGATGCTTGGGCTCAGTTTGCTTTCTCCTTTTATTCAGTTCAGGAGCCTGACCCATGGACTCACTCTCATTTAGGGTATGTCTTCTTATCTCAGTTATATCAGTCAAGAAGTTCTCTCACAGACACCCAAAAATTCGTTTCTGTTGTGATTAAAAAGTCTCATCAAGTAGACAATCAAAACTAGTCATCATTGCACATCTTTTCTACCCTAAGGGAGCTTCTGGCCTTGCAGATTTCACCAAAGAGGAGGCCACTGACATTGCAAATGGAGTGCAGTTTTATTCACCAAGGAGTCTTCACAAAGCCAACTCCTGAACACCTCATTTCAACCCTTTCTGCAGACATTGTGCTGGGACACCTGAAGCTATGTGGTGTGTTTGTTTTCCAACAGAGATTTTCTTTTTCCTTCTGAAAAATCTACTGAGTTCTGCCAGAAGAAACTCATGACATGTTGTAAGTTTAATTATGTTCAATTCATTAACACAATTAGAGCTGCAAACACATTTATTGACACAGCCAGAATCACTTAGTAACAGGCATTAAGTCATAGATTAAAAAACTCACTCCTGCAGGGCCTCCGAACTCTGGAAAGGAGAGCTGGGAACTGGGTCTTCAGCTCGTGGCACAGCTGTGAGGGAGCTGACTAGAGGTTGCCCCTCACTGCTCACTGGATGTTGTGTTCATGTTTCAGGAATGATTGCTTTGTCCTTTGGAGGACAAACCGAATCTCCCCGAAATACCACTTTTCATTTTAGCATGGAGATTTGATGCATATGGATTTGATTTTAGCTTAGCCAAGCCGGACAATCTCACATAGAGCAGATAGAGACTCTTGATTTCCTCGCAAAGACAAATGGGCCATGGCAGATGGAGAGCCTAGGGCCAGCTGCCCTTCCCTTTGAATTCCTCCTTCCAGAATGAAGCTCTCTTCTGCCTGGGGAGTTGTTTTGCCTCAATGAAGAGTAAGAAAAGCTGGGGTCCATGTATGAGTGAGCCGCTCTCAAGGTAGACTTGCGGGGTCTGAAATAGTTTTCTTTTTCATAAAAGTGAATCTTCAGGTGTGATGGTACTCCCTTGCAATCCCAGCTCTTGGGAGGTGAAGGCAGGAAGAGCAGGAGTTTGAAGCCAACCTCTGGCTTCACAGTAAACTGGGCCCATGAGACCCTCCCTCCAAAAAATGAAAGGCAAACACAAAAGCCAGTGGAATATTTCTCTAGGCACGGAATTTTAATATTTGTTTGTATATTCGTTTTTATGTATGCATGTGTGCTCACATCTGTGTTGGTGTATGTGTAGGTGGACATACACACTCACGCATACTCCTGAAAGCTAGAGTGTGTCACGTATCCTCTGTCACTCTCTACATACTTCCTTGTGCCAGGCAGGGTCTCTCCCTGAACCCTGGGCTCAGGTCCTCCCAGATAACCCAGCAAGCCCTAGCCAGGGTCATAGGATGTGCACGGGTGCTGTTATCCAAACCTCCTTCCTGTTCATAACTGTACGGCAACTTCCCTCAACTGCTGAGCCATCTCTCCAGCGCAGATTTTAAAAAGAGGCTTCAATATGCTTTCAAGTTATTATTTTTTGTTATCAAGTTAATGAAAAATTACTTAACATCACATAGTTGGCTGATTCTCCCCCCACTGCACCCCCAGGATTGCGTACTTCTCTGAAGTTGGTTGACATGATGCTGCGGAAAACCTGACTCATAAAAAGTCCCATACATGTGTTCCCAGTGCCCTCATCTACCTGAACGCACCCTTACTTCCCAAACGGGGGATTCTTTATGACACTGAGAAGTGTCTTAATACAAAGACTCTTAGGCGACATACCTGGGGTTACACCCTGCACTCCGACCTCTCAGTTTACTGACTCTTCTGACCAAGACGCACTTTCAGTGTTTCTGTGACGTTGGTGTAGCTCCTAGTCTCAGATTGAAACACTCTCTTTAGGAGGGAGGTGGCAGTGCATAAAAGAAACAATATCCACGAGCCCCACCCCGAGGTTAAGTAAGAAGAAAACATTGCTGGGAGACTTCAGCCCAGCTCTTTGCAAGTTGGACAGATGGAGTCTGAGCCTTGGTAAACCATCGCCCCAGTGGGATGGGTACTCCAGCTGCAGCTGGCATCAGCGCTCCTGGAAGTGACCCCAGTAGACTTAGGGGTCCACTGAACGAGACTTGGATAGGATCTTCAATTTGATCTGCCACATTCCCTGTCCAAGACGAATGGATATCTGTCCATGGCTGCCCAGGGAAAGTCACAGGCTCACTTCCTGTATCTACAAAAATGGCCGATGTAGGGTTGGGTCACAGGGCAGGGGTAGTGCACCTGCCTAGCATGCATGAGGATCTAGGTCCAATTCTTGTTATGCAAAATAATATGTAAATAAATACCCAAATAATTGTGTCTCTCATGATACTTAAGTTTAAAGAAAAACAAAAACAAAAACAAAACAAAACAACAACAGTAAAAACTTTTGGACCATCAGCTGGTACTCACAAGAACAGAACAGTCACCATAGACACAGCCTATCACCAACCTCTTTTCCCTGCAGAATAATTTGTGTTTTCCACCAACCCACTGAGAATCCTGCTTTTCCTGTTACTTTCCGAATGGTCTCTGTTTTAGTCACACAACTTATCTGCACGAGCGACAAGCTTGCCACCTTTACAAAGCAGGAGATTTGTTTCTGGAGAACACAATTTGCACATCATTTCTCTCTCGACACACTCTTATGATGCTCATCTGACATACAGCAGGCTCAGTGAGGAGCAGTGAGGAGCAGAGAAGCAGGACGCCTGGTGGAAAGTAGATATGAAGCCTTGGAAATTTATAGACATGGCAGGGAAGTGGACCTCTTCACTTAATAATGGTGATGTCTTGTCTATAATGGGATCTGATACAGAATCAGCACAGGATGCCCAAATGGTTAAGGCGCAAGCTGTTGGGTAGGGCCTCACAAATTGTGGAGAACTGCTGTTTTGTTTTGTTTTGTTTTGTTTTGAGGCAAACATCAGCTGGCATGCTCTGTGCTGAGTATTTGTGGAGCCTGGTTGAACCTGAGTGGAGACGGTGACAGTAAGTGAGGCAGACAGCACCTGTACTTCAGGAGCAGACAGGTGCCATCATCCTAGAGAAAATTCAAGCGAGATCAATAAAAATGATTAAGGGACTCACAGAATTGATTTCTGAGGAAAGATTAAGAAAAATAAATGTGCAGCTTGACACATAGCCCAGGAGGAATATGATAACTGGGTGGTCCATTGATGTAGAAGAGGCTGACAGAAAGCTATTCTCCAGGCATACGAAGACCAATTCCCTAACAAGGCATCTAGGGACACAGTTTCCCTGAGAAGTGGCGGGAAGCCCTGTCCCAGAAGCAGCAGGGACACAGGTGCACAGATGTTTTCTGAACTTTGCTGGCAGCACAGAAAAATGAACAAGACCACCACATATTTTTAATGTGGTTTTCTTAATTCCTAGGAGCACAGGAACGAATGGTAGCAGAATTACAACTTCAACCAAGGTCCTGTTTTGAGACTGTTGACATCATTAAAACCAAGGGATGAGGAAGAGCCATTGGATCCAAGTAGACGTATCTATCCCTAAGAATAAATGGATAAATTATACATATATGTGCATATTATAAATGACTATGTGCATAACAGACTTCTACATGGCAAAAACACTCATTTATTTAAAAAAGGTCAGTTACTCCAAACCGGACACTGCTGCTGTGGTCAAGAGGCGCTTGCTAACAGGAAGCTAGTGTGGCAGTTCCTGAGGAGGTCCGGCCAGCAACTGACCAATGCAGACGTGGTCGCTTGGAGCCAACCATCAGACAGAGCTCAGGGAACCTGGTGGGGGAGCTCGCAGAAGGACTGCAGGAGCGGAGGGGGACTGCAACCCCATTGGAAGAATAATCTAGGCTGGCCTGACCACCCAGTTCTCCCAGAGTCTAGACCACCAACTAAGGAGTGTACCTGGAGGGATCCATGGCTGCAGATACATATGTAGCAGAGGATGGCCTTGCCTGACAGCAATGGGAGGGGGAGCCCTTGGTCCCGGGGAGGCTTGATACCCCATTGTAGGGGGATGCTGGAGCAGTGGGGCAGGAGAGTGTGGGTGGGTGATCACCCTCATACAAGAAAAGGGGTGAGGGAGGGGGGAGGGGATTGGTGGAGGGGTAACCAGGAAGTGGGATATCATTTGACATGGAATGGAATGATTAATATAAAAACAGTCAGTTAATGTGTTTGTATTTAGTGAGATGCCCGTTTCCAAGGTGGCTTTCCAGGTGACAGTTGTGTGGTGCGTTACCTCTCCCCTTTGTTCTGCAGTTTTCAGAGGCAGCTCCCAAGCTAAGTGTGAGTCATCTTTTGCTGGCACTGCAAAAGCCATTTCAGCTAAGCCACATTTCAGGGTCATTACTCTTCGGGCTTCGTTATGAGGCTTCGGAGGGAATGACATAATCCACCTCAGTTCACGAGGAGTGGCAAGTGGAGGAGGCTTACGGGCACGTCGCGCCATGTGTCTATTCTTTAAAAGTCACAAAACTTTGCAGTGTAGTCCCTCAGGAAGGAAATCTCCCTATGACAAATGGGGGCAAATGGCTGGAATTACGCCCTTCTGGTCTGAAACGCCTTTCACATATTTACTGCAATAATGAATGTGTAGAGAACACTGTATATTTATTACCATACCACACATTTATTTATATTACAAAAATGATGAATGCTTGGTGGCCATTTTTCATACTTTCCTTATGGTGCAGGGGACCTTTTCATAGACACCATAATAATAAAATGTGGGACGGAGAAAATGACTGTGGAAAAGTGCCAGGTGGCATTGACCTAGGTATTTTCTACAGCAGAACCTCATATCCATTGGGTGGGGTGACTTAGATTTACTTTCTACATTATTGAAAGGACGCAGGGGGTTAATGTGCCACCGTTTTGCTGCTTGAGGACTGAAGAGAAGCCGGATTTTCCTCTCAAGTGAACTGTGGATTGGCTACTTGTCTTCCCAGCAGCCTGCATCCTGCTGCTTCCCCCATGAGGAGGGCTGAGCTCCACTCCACATTGAAGCCTGGCTAAGTTGCTTTAAATGTCTGGTGCCAAGTTAGCACTGGACTCAGATGGCTTTTTTGAGAATTTTTTTTCCTTTCTTTTTTGCATGTAATGTATGACTCTTTCCTCTGCCCTGAAAATACTCAGATTTGTTGCTCTTGTATTTTGTGAATAACAGTGGGACAGGTACAACATGAAGGAGGCAGGATTTATTTGGGCTCCTGGTAGGAAGGGGTGCAGCTGCCCCGCCCAGGAAAGCCTGGCAGAGGCACCGCTGTGGCATCAGGAGCAGGCAGCTTGACCTCTCACACCTTAGCAAGGACACCGCCCAGTCTAGCATAACTTCTCCAAAGTTACATGGTTTGACTTTTTCCTCTTCCTTCCTTTAGCCATACACTTTTGACATTGTTAAATATAGTCTTCGTTCTATCCTCGTGACATCAACATCTTGACTTAAAAAGTCAAGAAATGTCCCCTCCTTTTTATAATGTACCTTTGTGGGTGTTGATAACTCCATGGTATGTCCTTCAAAACAGTACCACTCAGAAGAGGGCCCTGTTTCAACCTGTCTCCTAAGCTACCTCATCCACTGGCAACTGCTAATCATTTTTTTTTAATCTTAAAGTTTTCCCCTTCTTGCGATATAAGATGGCATCAGTAATACACTCCAATACCTTCACATTCTTCCCTCCTTTGCTTAGACAAATGAAGCTGAGATTTATGTTATTTCCTGAATCAATTATCTCTTCTTTCTTGTAAATATTATTCCATTATGCCAATGTAGCATCCATTAACTTTAAGATGACATTTTAGTTATGTTAACTTTAAATTGGTAACAGGGAAATGTTCATTTCACTTGGGTGGGTTTCTAGGAGTGGAGGGTTTCTGGGTTAATTTTGTAAGACACTGTCAAGCTGTCTGTCAGCATAGCCATACTGTGCCAGCATCTCTGCCGACAGGAAGGAGGGTTCTTGTTGCTGGCACTGGGCCTTGCCAGTCTTTATGATTTTAATGATGCTGGGGTCATGTAGCATCCTCGAGGTGTGAATGTGAGTGTATTTGATGATATTTGCCTTTTTGGTGAATGTGTTGTCAGCTGTCTGTTTGCCATCCATCATGACATCATAGGGAAAAAAAGTCCTCTGTGAACTTGTGTGTTTTTCTGTGTGTGTGTGTATGTGTGTGTATGTGTGTGTGTCTGTGTGTGTATGTATGTGTATGTGTGTGTGTGTGTATGTGTGTGTAGGTGTGTGTGTATGTGTATGTCTGTGTGTGTCTATGTGTGTGTCTGTGTGTGACTGTGTGTGTGTATGTGTGTGTAGGTGTGTGTGTGTATGTGTGTATGTATGTGTGTATGTATGTGTGTATGTATGTGTATGTGTGTGTGTCTGTGTGTGTCTATGTGTGTGTGTCTGTGAGTGTTGACATTCTTACATCTTATCATTTTTCTTACAAAATTAATTTCAATTTTTCCTGCTCCGCAGCTTTTTCTGATTCCATTATCAATGTCTGCACATGCACTCACAGTTGGGAGAGATAGGACAGTTTATTCTCCTTTATAGTAGTTAAGATCTAAGAAAAGCTTGCTCCCTCATTTCTACCAATCAAAAGAACTGATGTAATTTCCTTCCCCACGTGTGAGTTTTGCAGCTCAAAATCACATGAGTGAACACTGTGAGTGGTGACCACTGATCGGGTTGCAGATAGATTTTAGTGAGCACTGAGTTTGTGAATGATGAACCCTGTTTTGAGGGCTTGGGAATACAATTCAAGAAATAGCTATGAACTAGCTCTGAGAGCCTTATCTCAAATTAGGAGGTTAAGGGTGTGTGTACTTGAAGTTCTAGCTAGAACAATTATGCAACAAAAGAAGATCAAGGAGATACAAATTAGAAAGTAAGAAATAAAGTGTTACTATTTGTAGATGATATGATAGTATACATAAGCGACCTCAAAGATTCCACCAGAGAACTCCTACATCTATCTGACAAGCAACTTCAGCAAAGTGGCAAGATATAAAATTTACTCAAACAAATCAGTAGCCTTTCTTTATACAAATGATAAATAGGTTCAGAAAGAAATTAGGGAAACAATACCTGTACAACAGCCACAAATAGTACAAAATATCTTGATATAACTCTTACCAAGCAAGTTCTGTATGACAAGAACTTCAAGTCTCTCAAGAAAGAAATTGAAGAAGACCTCAGAAAATGGAGAGATCTCCCATGCTCACGGATTGGTAGGATTAACATAGTGAAAATGGCCATCTTAACAAAAGCAATCTACAGATTCAATGCAATCCCCATAAAAATTCCAACAAAATTCTTCACAGACATGGAAAGAGCAATTCTCAGGAAAAAAAAAGAGAGAGAAACCCAGGTTAGCCAGAACAATTCTCAACAATAAAGAGTTTCCGGGGGAATCACCACCCCTGACTGCACTACAGAGCAATAGTGATAAAACCGCACACTATGCAGAGCCTGACAGCCGACCAATGCAATAGAAGGCCCAGAGGTAAGCCCACACACCTGTGGACACTTATCTCTGACAAAGACGCCAAGAACATACAGTGGGAAAGAAGAAAGCATCACCAGTGACTGGTGCTGATCTAACTCTCGGTCTGCATGCAGAAGAATGGAAATAATCCATATTTACCACAAAGCTCAAGTCCAAGTGGATCAAGGAGGACCTCTTTCCCTCCTTTTAAGCAGTTCCCTCTACTTTCATAAGGTGTGTGTGTGTGTGTGTGTGTGTGTGTGTGTGTGTGGTGTATTTGTGTGTGTGTGTGGTGTGTGGTGTTTGTGTGTGTGTGGTATTTGTGTATGTGTGGTGTGTGTGGTACTTATGTGTGTGTGGTGTGTGTGGTGTGTGTGGTATTTGTGTGTGTGTGTATTTGTGTGTGTGTGTGTGGTATTTGTGTGTGTATGTGGTGTTTGTGTGTGTGTATTTGTGTGTGTGTGCTATTTGTGTGTGTGTGTGTGGTGAGTTTATATGTTTATGTATGGTGTGGTGTTTATGTGTGTGTAGGGGATGGGAGTGTGGTGTGTGTGTGTGTGTGTTTGTGTTTATGTGTGTGGGCTGCTGTGAGGGAGTGGGACTGGGGGTTGGAGTGGGGAAGTGGGGGAAGTGGCATGGGGGTGGGGTGTGTCAGCACATGTGGGCGTCACGCTCTTTCTTCCTATAGCCATCCAGGTCACAGTGTACAGGATGCTACTGCTCATTTTCATGGTGGGTCTTCCTCTATCTATATGACAGGATAGACATCTTATTATATAAATCATATTCTACAATTAACTATAATAAACTATAATTCATAATGTGTAACTGTAAGACCAGACATAATCTTGTCTACACCCCTAGTCTTTCCCAGTGATATACCTAGAGTTTGGCTCCCCTTGTTCCGTAGCCAGGTTTCCATCCAGTGAGGCTGTCAATCACAACCATCCATGTGTCTCTCCATTGTCCCACGGCAGGCTCCAGGCGTCTACATCTTCCTGTTCCTTTTCTAACTCCCCGTGTCCAATTCCAGCCCTCCCCTAGTTCCTGCCTACCTGTGTATTCACGCTGACTTGATACTTTTTACCTAATCTCTGGGCACACTTTGTTTAGCTTTATTAGAATTTCTTAAAGGCCAAATACCAGGATTTCATTTTTACTTGGTTATTTTAAATATTTAGAACTGTAAGTCTGATTTAGATTTCAGCAGCAGCGAGAATGGCCACTGTGTTCTGGTTTATAGTCCTGCCTCTCTGGACGTGGCCTCTTCTATAAAGCTCTCTACTGACCCACAGACAAAGGAATACATGAAAATCAAAGTCCATCTTTTTTTTTTCCAGCCTGCAGATGAGGTTACCATCTGGCTGTCCAAGACTTTCAGTGTCCAGATCACTTGTGAGCCTTAGTTAATGTCAACAGTGTTCGGAACAAACTTGTTTTTAATTCAACAATCAATGCATATTCATAAATGCTGATGGGGGGTGGGAATGACACGGCTTCCAGGCAGAACACACGACTGGAAAACAGACAGTTGAGAGTGCGCTGTGTCTCTCCATCAGAGAGAGAAGCCCTGGTGTGCCATGTGTTCTTTGTGAAGGCCACATTTCTAACAGGAACTTGCAGTGACATTTTGAGCCTTTGAGTTTTGTTGGATGGTGATTTTTATAATTTAACCACACACACACACACACACACACACACACAGAGAGAGAGAGAGAGAGAGAGCAAATCTGTAAAGGGTAATGTGTTACAGGCCAGGAACACAGCCACACATGATATTGCCCAATCAGACAAGAATCCCATACTGAACTTTATTTGAGGTCCATAAAAATGACTGGAGTGTGTTTAAAGAGCATCTGTAGAATGCCTTGGAGGAGGTAGTTACCTGGGCATGGAAATTAACTTTAATTCAGGAAAACTGAAGAGAACACTGGGAGAGCAATGTGAACGGATTGCTGTAGCCGGAGAAGAGAGATAAGCTATACACAGCATCATGTGCACCTCCCACGGTAGGGAACTTCAGAGAGAAAGCTGTGCTACATTCCAAACTTTTGGCCTCAAATCTAGAAATCAAGATGTCCAAAAGAAGTTATTTTACGTAGCACATAATATGAAAACGTCCAACTCACCCTGTCCAAATGTGAGAACTCTGTTGGACTCAATGTCACCTCAATGTCAGGTCTGGACAGCAGCATCCCATTGCCCTGTAGACTGGATACCCAAGGCGAGAGGTCAGGGCAGATCTGTCCAGGACAGGAACCCACAAAGCCACACTCTACTAATGCTTACTATATAGTTGGGAGTCTGGGCTCGTCCACAGACCCCTGAACAGGTTAAATGGTTTATAAATGTTAATGAAGAGGTAAAGGAAACCCTAACACATCCTCACACACAGAACACTCTAGGGTGAAGCTGGGGTAGCAGGATGCTGGCATCACCACTGGTCAGGGGCATGGATGGGAGACGAATGGGGCCCTAGTTCCTCAAAGGGATCAAGCCTGTGCTGGGACAATGGACAGGGGCACTAGGACACTGTGCATTTATAAGACCAGCTATGGCAGGAGAGTCTGCCCATGCATATATGTCAAGCTCTTCATTCTGGAATGAGGAGTAGGGGTCCTTATGTAGTATTCTGTGGCTGGTGGTCTTGGAAGTGGGAGGCTTTGTAGAGAGGACACGGATGATGATGAGACCATGGAGACGGAACGCTGTATGAAGAGGAGGATCTGAGCTTGTTCATGGACAGCCCAGGCTTCTGGGCAGCACACAGTGCCAGTGACAAAGCAGGACTCTAGGCTTCTCGGCATCACACACAGTAAATCCTTTGGGAGAGAAGAGTGTGACCGTGGGCAGCTTTCCCACATCCGGGCACATCTGGAAGGACTGGTACATTCATCTTCAGAGAGTGATGCTGTCACCCGGGGAGTTAGGTGGTGATGAGGACTGTCACCACAAGTTAGTGATGCTGGCCAAATCCGCTGAGATGATGGCATTTGGGAGCAGTTCTGCATGGCAGCAATGCTGGTACCCTGTGGCTGTGCTGTGTCCTGGGCAGCACCCAGGGTGTGAAGATCACAACAAGAGATGTTTACAATGGTGAAAGTGAAACGTGATCTTGGGCTGGGTCATGTCTGCCAAGAGGATGTGGTCAAGGATGGTGTGATGGCCTTCGAGCTAGGGGGCGTGGTCAAGGATGGTGAACAAGGGGCATGGGCAAGGGTGGCGTGGGCAAGAGCAGAGAGAGGTGCTGATAGGTCCAAGGCTCAGTCTCTTTGTTACCATTTATCTGAAATCTACTATTTTAATGGAGAGGAAAGGCAGAGTTCTCTACACCCTTGAGACCCTCTCAAGGGTGAGACCAGCAATTATTAAAAGGCTCATCTCAGAGGACACTCTTGTCAAGGTGGGAGGATGAACAGTGGAGAGCATTATACAGAAAGTGCTCTTCATGGGTGAAAGCGGGCAATGGCCAGAGGGACGGCTGTGCCAACCTGTATGTCGAGGCAGGCTTTGCATGCACATCACACACGATGTATTTTCATTATAGTCATGTATTCATTACATGAGCAGTGCTTCTCAACCTTCCTAGTACTTCCGAGGAGACCCTTTAGCTCAGGTCCTCACGCGGTAGGGACCCCCAAGCATAGAATTATTTTGTTCCTACCTCACAACTGTAATTTTTCTACTCTTATGAACCATAACGTAAATATCTGATATGCAGAATATCTGACATGAGGCCTCTGCTCGAGGGCTGATTGAGCCCCAGGGGGTTCGAGACACAAAGGTTGAGAACCACTGTTCTAGAGTCTCTAGAACAGACAGCTTTCTCTAGAGGGAGTTTATTATCCAGGTCATTGTTAAACCCAGTCCTAAGGGTAAATTAAGTCCTAAGGAAGGAGACGAAATGGCATCTTTGCTGTTTACCAGAAATCCATGTCACCACCCAGGGCCAGGGATTCAACTAAGAGCCAAGTCACTGGACCAATGCCATGCAACAGAAAAGCACACAAATTAATAATAAATAGAGAATTTATAAGTAAATCCATAAGATAGCCACGAGTTACAAAGAGGACAGGGCCTTTCCTTAATGGACCTCAGCAAAGCCCTGTACGCTCTTGCCTTCCACTATGTAAAATCCTAGCAGGGTTGTGTATGCGGGTGGTGGGGGAGGGGATCATTTCTCCTCTGTGCCATTTGGTGTTTTAAGTTCTGAAAGGCATTGCCACAGTTCTCCCCTCCATTATCCAGGACTGGTTTCTCCTTGTAAATGGGTGGTTCCTGAGTGTGAAACCCAAGGTAAATAATGTGTGTGACTCCCCTCTGATGTCAGGAGCAGGGGGGATCCCTGAGTGTGAGCTTCTGTGTGCTCTCCTTAAGGCTCCCTGTAACAGACAGAATATCTTTCTTTCAGTAGGCACTCGGGCAATGGCTGTCCAGTCAATGGCCATACATCTAACATCTAATTTAAACTGCCTCCTAACACTTTATAATGGTAAGTTTCTTTTAAGAACTGGGGATTAAATTTGTTATAATTATGAAGGATACTGAGAAGTGAATTAATAGTAATAAAAGAGAGTGGACCTTCTGGAAGAGGAAGCAAAAACATCAAGGAATGATGGGAGCCTCCTCAGTTTGCTTGGTCCTCTGGGAAATGAGAGTAGCATGCCCTACCCAATTCCAGAATTACATTGTCTGATAAGAACCAAATTTCCAGGCCAGCAGGGACCTTGAACTTTGACCCTCCAGTTTCTGCTTCCCCAAAACTGTAATTATAGGCGTGTGCCATTATGTCTGGCTTCTGTGCATCTTTAATGGCCTGCTTCCATGTTCTGAACTTTGTTACTTAGTAAAACTCATGCGACTTTTGCTTACACTAAAAACATTTCTTCCTGAGCAGGATTCTGTCATTGTTTTACTTGGCCATAAATGAGCCCTTCGATTAAATCAATGAGCCTTTTTTAGCAGTGCCCAGACTGTGAATGGACATCATGACTTACTTGGCATGGTTGTTTATAATAAGACGTCACCCTGTTTATGTGAGCGATGATTTCATCTTGCTAGTTTTTTATACCACTCCCATCCATGCAGTGAACCAAACCCAGTAGAGGAGGCACGTGGACAAAAGAGCAGCGGCCGAGCTCTGAAAACCAACCTCGAAGTCCAGCTCCTTGCTGCACTGAGTAGTTGAAAGAAAGGGGCTCCTGGAGGGAGCCCCTGGCCTTCTTCACCCCCTAAGAATGGCCATAAAGATTACAGGTCCTTTCTGCAGAAGCCATACTGCTTAACAATACAAGGAAACATCCCCCTGCTCTTTCTGCCTAAGAGCTGACAGGAAGGAAGTTTGTTGTAAGACCAGGGATGTGTCTTGGTAAAGCGCTTGTTTAGCATACACAAGGCCCTCAGTTGATTCCAGGCATCTAAATAAAAGGCGCATGTTTGGGGAGCTGGGGAAGTGAGGCGGACAGAACCACAGAGGCAGAGAGGAAATGAGAGACAGGCAGGTAGACAGAGACTCAAGGAAATTTGTCATAGTGTCAGAGAGGTCAAGAAAAGTCTGAGCCAATGTTCTTGTTGGGTCCCTTCTATGTCTGTCTGTCAGTCGCACCTTCTGTTCCTTAAGGCTGGCCATTTGTTGAGTCTTGGGACAGCTTTGGCTGGGTCTCTGAGGTCTTGTTTCTAAGTTTCTGAAGGCTCTGAGCACACACGCAACTCGAAGAAGTAAAACTGACCTTCTCTCTGGCTAAATGTCTTGTCAAAAGCTGACCCAACCCCGTGACACATGGGGAAACATGTCTCCTTTTAGCTGGGGCTTCCTCTGGCTTCTGGCTCTCAGGGTAGACAGCTGGCTTTTCTGAGCCGAGCACCTCTTCCCCCGGAGGCCTGTGACTTTTAGATTCATTCTCTGTAGCAGATGCTTTCTTCTACAGAGTGCTGGAACTCGTAATTCAACACGTAAGTCTGTCTCTGTACTCCAACAACTCATCTCGGATACCAGCACCCTATTCCAAAAATAATCCCAATTTTGCTGAAGCCTAACCTGGAATACAGTAACACCCCATCTTCTTGGGTATCGGAGTCTGCTCTAGAGCTGCTGAGTTTATTGTGGATCTTGACTGGCGTCTGAGGTAGAGATAAAAAGAGAAACAGGGCCTTGGCACCCAGACTGAGGGATGGCTTTGCTGCATCTTTTCATTTCTTTCCTCTTTTTAAGACAAAAAGGAGTTCATAACTCTCGGTAGCTGTTTCAGGCTTTCAAGTTCTTAGTTAGCAAATTGTCCTCAAGTTGAACCTGGGTTCCTCTTGATGCAATCTAAGCACATCCTCCCCACAGCCCCTTCTTCCCGCTCACACAGCTGCTAAACTGTACTTATCCAGCAGCAATTAGCCTGGACTCATTTGCACAATCTCTCCAGAGGCACCCATTTTCCTTAGATTTGGGTGGGTTTCTAAGCAGGATAGAAGGGACAGAAGCTCAAAAAACACCATTTGTCCCTTCAAGCTGAATACAAAGATAAAAAAAACTATTACCTGATAGAAGAAATATACAAAAAATGTGTCCTTTCTTTAGATTCTGCTGTTTTCTAATCTATTGTTGAATTGGAATTGTCTTTACAGCCTACTCAACGTCTGTGTTGCTTAATTAAAAATTGCAATCGCTACAGCGTGACTTTAAAACTTGGCATTATCTTGGTCTGTCATGACTTCACTGTGGCTTATACATGGAGGCAGCCAGGCAGTGTTAAAATGTGGCATGTGGTGAGGACCTTAGACCTTGCCAGACAGACATAGAGTGTGTGCTGAAAATGCCATTATAATAAATCACCTTGCTCTCTAGTGGAGCTGAAAACTGTGGTCAGGGTCCTGGGTTGTCACCAATCTACTTACCTGATTGTAGTGGTGACACCTGGGAACCACAACAGTGACCAGCACGGCACAATGTCCGTAAGGTGCAGCTGTAGCACTTGGATCTTGGCGGTAACCAATGGCTGTCTAATTGGACCTATGGGCACCTTACCTCAAGGGAAGTCACGCCTCCCTGGCTCTGTAAGCCCGACCCTACTACGCAAGGTTAGTTGTGAGATCATGGATCTTGGAGGAGAAGCTATTACCCCCACTACCAGACCAGCACAGTTCCTAACTGCCTTCTCCATGCTCATTCTTACACCCACAAAAAAAGGTAGCAAACAAACAAAAACCAAAACAAAACCTTCTCTTTGCAGCATGGAAACCATCCCTGAAAACCATACTGGCCAAGCTGTAGGGAACCCCTGCCTGTGGGGTGTAAGACCCAACAATGAATCTGCAAAACAACTCTTGTAACGAAGGCTCAGGGAACATTGTGAAGGAGGACAGAAAGATTGTAAGAGACAACAGGCATGTGCACACAGACATGGAGGGCTCTCAAGGGGCTGGTCTAGTTATGTGGCAGTGGTAGATTCTCTGTCATTCTATGTGGTTGATCTCAATATGCATCTTTCAGCTGAACCCCCTTGGAGGGAACTAGAGGAAGTATTGAAAGAGGTGAAGGAGCTTACAACCACATAAGAACAACAATGCCAACCAACCAGAGCTTCCAGGTCCTAAACCACTACCCAAAGACTAGACATGGACTAACCCAGGGCTCCAACTGCATATGTAGCAGAGAATAGCCTTGTTGGGGCACCAGTGGAAGGGGAAGCCCTTGGTCATGCCAAGGTTGGACCCTCAGTACAGGGGAATAGGGGGCAATAAGGGGGATGTATGGGAGGAATACCTGTATGGGGGGGAAGGGGAGGGGGAAGGGGAAGGGAGGGAATGGGGGACTTATGGACAGGAAATCGGGAAGGGGAATAACATTTGAAATGTAAGTAAAGAAATATATCTAATAAAAATTTTTAAAAAAGAAAAGAAAAACAAATATCACAGCTTTGCTGAGCTTTGTCAACACTTCTAACAAAGTGCTAACCTCGTAGGTGGTCTTAGGGACTCACAGACACAAGTTAGGTTCCTGAGTTCATGACCACTCATGAGATTCGGGAGATTCGTTACTACTCCACATAGATAAGCAGTTATGTGCTGAGTGGTTTGGGCATATAGGCCTGTTTTCCAAAGTTGCTGGGGACTAAATAAGAGAGATGGATCATTGAAAGAATAGAATGAAGAGCTCTAGAACTTTAATACCAGATAGAACACACTTCTCTAAATGCAAAGCATTTGCATCGATGAAACAGATTTTTATACACCTAACTTTCCCAAATATAATGTGCTATTTTTGAAATCACAATCTCTATCTTTCAGAGTGAAGATGTCTCAACTATTTTCTACATCACAGAATCTTTGAGAAACATGGCTACCCTTGGGGCAAAGAAAACAAAGGCAATCTTACGTATACTTCTGAGACTTGGTACCTCTCCAGGAAGTCAGCTGGGGAAAGCACAGTGGTACCCATGTGTCCACTTTCTTCTAACTCCACAGTGTTTGGCGTTATCTGCAAGGAGAAGGAAGCTGGAAATGGCATAGATTCAGTCTCATTCGGAGACTGGAGGGTGTGAGAACTTGACCGAGACGAGATGGGTGGATTCACCAGCATGTCATGAATGCAGAAAGTATGTTAACCATCAAAATATAAATATTTCCAAGTACTGGAAGTCAAGTGTACATGTCTGAGAGAATTTCAGGGAATTATATATGACTGAGTTACAGTAACTGCCTTTCTCATTACTGTGAACAGATAGCACAGAACAAAGCGACTTGAAGGAGAAGGGGTTTATTTAGGCTCATGCTACAATGCACAGTGGCAGGATCAGGAGCCTGACCAGGCTGGTCCCACGGCTACCACATTCAGGATGAAAGCTCCACAGCTCATGGGTGGGGATTACCTACATTCAGGATGGATTGTAACTCAGTTTAACCTGTCTGGAATCACCTTCAAGGACACATCCCAAGTTAGGTCTCCCAGGTGACTCCAAATCCCGTGCGGATGAAGATTAACTACCACACAACTGTACAGCTGCATGAAAATGTTCTGCCAGTCACCAGTCTATCTGGTCTCCTCTGTTTGAGCTCCACCTTCCCTTCAAGACCTATTTCCCCGGGGTCAAAGCTTTAATTAAGTTCCTTTCAGCATTTGTCCCATTGTCAGCGGACTTGGGATTAATTCTTGTCAGTAGAGGGCAGTAGAGAGACAGTGCAGAGAGGAAGGGCGGTTCCTGGTCCCAAGCCTGTGTACGCTACAGCCAGTTTTCTCTATGTTTCTTTGAAGCAGCGTGTCTGTGGTGGGACTCCATCCATGAACAGCTTCTCCTGGGACTCTGAAACACGCACTACAGCAGGTTCTGACAGTGCATCACATCACCCACTGAGCAGGGCTTGCTCCCTGGTTCTCCTGTGGGTTGGGAAGTCTTCCTCAGACCCATCCGGGTCCTGCTCCGTCTGCCTGCTACTCTGGTGTTCTACTCCTCTAGACTTACTGGCCAGTCTCTCGGTGCACCAATTTATAGTTAGTTATAGTACTTAATTCCTTAAACTTCCTGTATTTGAATTGATGTGTGGTGTGTCTCGCTTGCGATCTGGCATCTGTGAGCCCTTACAAAATAATTTACCAGTGAATTAGAACTGCAAGTGTCACCTTTGTTCTCTCTTATGAAGTAAAGCTGCATGTGACCTATAATTTTCTTTTTCCCTACCCAAGTCTTGGTAGGGGTTAGGAAAATTCCCTTTCTATTTTCTGACGGTTTGCTGAAATGAACCTACAGCAGGCATAGTAACAAAGAAAAGAGAGAAGTCAGTGTGCACAGTCCACCCAATTCTGGAGGACTCAGAATTCTACATGCCTTTCTGATAGTGGCTCAGATGGCGAGGCAGATGATTTTCAGGACTTCCCAGGGTAGGAGATGGGCACAAAGACTAATGGCTTTTGATTCTCTCTGGAAGTCAAATGGACCAAAGGACAGAAGACAAAGTCTGTCTAGGTGGGGCTATCCTTTGTTCCCCTTGATGAGATAGGTTTGGTCTTTCTCATCAGTGGAACCTCAGGATGGGATCAAAGTGAACTGTTCTGTGGGTCGTTTTCAGGTAGATGAGAGGGTTCAGAGGAAAGTCCCTTCCTGTCTCAGGAGGAGGAATGTGAGCAGGCCGGGCGGCTTTGATTCCAAGGCCTTTCAGCTTCCCATGCCTCAAAGAACTGGGCATGTCAAAGCTGAGTCTTGACACCCACTGTGGAAAATGCTACTTTGGATGACAGGACAGGTTCATTGGAAGCTTTACTACAGCGCTTTATTCCAAAGCCCCTCAGATTCATGGTTTTCCAGAGCAAAAACCACCAAAGCCAAATGGCTTCAGTGGGCGAGTGTGGAGAGCGCTAGGGGAGAAGGCACAGAACAGCTCTGGGAAGTGAGCTCCTCCCTCCTTTCCCATCGGGCCACTCTCATCTCACCACAAGATGGGGCCTGCAGAAGGACTTCTCACCGTCCTCTTCCTGAGAGAAAGGTGTCCAGCTGTTTCGAGCAACTCAGATAAGATGCCGGAGTTTAAATCCAACATCTCAAAGTCCAGTCATAACAGGGAGACTAGGGATGTGGAAGCCACCTTCCTTAGCATTAGCACTGACAGTCCAAAACCAGAATGAGCACTCAACTGGGAGTGGCAGGGCTAGTCTCAGACCACGATCTTCCTGCCTCTACTTCCCAAGTGCTGAGATTACAGACACAAGCATCCACACTTACCCTGGGACATTCCCTTCTAGGTTGAGCAGGAGAGAATCTCCAGAATTTCTTCCAGTTCTAGCAGCACGAACACTGTCTCCAGATCTCTTTAGTAAAGTAAAGTTAGATGACAAAGTATGAGTCAAGTGCACATCAAGGACAAGACATGGAAGAAGAAGTAAGAAAAGTTGAATAGTAGCCCAGGATTCTGTCTCAAAGTAAACAGTGTTTCTGGACTATTTCACAGTTTTGGAGATCTGATACGCTGTATCCTTCTTATAATGTTTTCAATTTTATGTAAGTCCCAGTGGTAGCACATTTGAAAATGCACAATTATGAGTGCCCATGGAGGCCAGAGGTGTCGGAATCCCTGGTGCTAGACTTAGAGGTCACTGTGAGCTGCCCAGTGTGGGCCCTTTGCAAGAGAAGTGCGAGCTCTTAAGTCATCTCTCCAGCCCCATCATCCACTTAAAAATTATTTTAAACCTGTAGTCAGATTTAGATTTCTAGTGGACTGCTGCAAATTGGGAGCAGGCAATGGTTATTTGGTCATTTACTTTAAAATAGTTCTTGTTTGAGCTCCTGCCCCGCCCCCTGCCCCCAGGAATTCAGAACAGAAGCACGTAGGTAATGCTCAGAGCTGTTCCACTGTCAGCCTTCCACAGTGTTGCCTCTGCTTACACCCTCTGATCAATCATCCCAGCGGTTGCTCAAGTTTCAAAAGTCCACATTAATAAAATGTCTGCTTGGGGTTGGGGATTTAGCTCAGCGGTAGAGCGCTTGCCTAGCGAGCGCAAGGCCCTGGGTTCAGTCCCCAGCTCCGAAAAAAAGAAAAGAAAAAAAAATGTCTGCTTACTTACTGGAGTTTTATAAACATTTAGATTTAGGATGCTAATCCATCTGGTCGTGTCAGTGCAGGCCTAGACAGACAGGCAGGTCGGTGGTAACAGGAAGATTGTTTCTTGACCACCATACAGTGAGGAAGAAGTCCATCCACCCCAGCACTCCTGACGGGTCAAGTCAGTCCAGTAAGATGGCCTGCACAGAAGTGAGGGCTGTACCGGGTAGACTTCCATTCATAAAGCCAATCAGCAGCCTTTGGATTCTCAGCTGGTAACCTAACCTAAATTACTTCCTGCATTTGCAGACCCCTCTCCACTTTTGTAGCAACAAGTTATTAAAAAGAAATGGATTGAAGGAATGACTGGCAAAACACATGCCTCCTGGCCCACCTCTCCCTTCATAAGTGCTGCAAGGCATTTGGCTGTAACTGGCATACATCCACTTCAGAGTGAATCAAATCATCTTCCTTCTAGCTCCAGGAAGGCTAAGTATTACCCTGAACCTATGCTCGGTCACCCAACAGTGCTGGGTCTGAGGTGCTCACCATTTTCTCCAAAACTTCCTTGTATTCAGCAAGAGTCTTCCTACAGTTTTTTTGTAAAGCAGAGTTGAAACCAAAAAGAATCACTGAAATGTTTTCTCATTTTTAGGAAAATTTAATCTTTGTATGTGTGAATGTGTTTGTGTGTGTGCGCCTGTCTCTGTGTGTGAGAGTTTGTGTGTGCAGGGACCAGTAGTGTAAATCAACCAGACTTCTGGCTTTGAATCAACCGCAAGGGCAGTATATGCTCCTAACTTCTCGAGTATCTCTTTAGACAAAATCATCCAGCTCCCTAAGCCATCTTGTAGGACTTTTCTACTTTTTTTTTTCAAATAAAAGGATTTAGACCCAACTTTTAGGGTTCTTAACTAGAGAAGCTGCTACTGTAATAAATTCCAGCCACAAGAGGGATCTGGTGCTTAGTCCACGTCACTATACAGGCACAGTCCTTGTCACTATATATAAAATGCATAGGTCAAATGGGGTATGGAGGCATGTAGGTGCTATAATTGTTTGAAAACAGCTTTATGATTTAAAAATATCTACTAGACTTTATACTTACTTGAATTATAGTATTTTCACAGAAAGTCACCCCCAAAGAAAGAGCCACGAAGTTGCCTGAGTAGTGATTCATCTCCACATTAGGTTTGCTGGGGTTGACAGATGGGGATAACATCCCTACTGGCCTTCCCAAAGTTTGGCAGTAGATGTGCATGATCTCATCCTACAGAGACAGAAGGTTCATTCTGCAGATCTCTTGGCACAAGATGATGAAGAATAGGGAGGAAGTCAGGATTCTTAGCAATGCATTCAAGAAGCGTTTTCCAATGTCAGAATGCTTCTAATCAAACCTGATGTGAACTTTAATTATGCACTGCTGTCAGATAAGAATGTTCTAGATTCAAGGTGCTTGATGTAGCTGTGAAATATAAGGGCTTAAACACAGAGCTAATTAGTCGTGCCTTGAACTAAATGAAACACACATCCCTACAATGCTCCCATGGAGTCTCCACATCTCATTGCTATTTTCTCTTAACGACTCAGCACTAAGACTTCAGCCAATTACAGATACTTTGCTTCCTTGAGCAGCTTAGATCAGTTCTTTTTAATGGACTCTGAGTTACCGAGAATGCAATTGATATTCTGACATTCTATTATAATTCCTTATATATCCTTTTATGTAATTCCTTGCTTTGAAGCAGAGAGAGCACCAACATCAACCTTGGACCAGCACCCAAGACAGGGCATGTTCAGAGTATTAAAAAGCTCAAATCAGCACCTCCATTTCCCTGGGCCTTTTGCTATTGGACCTAGAATTTGAGAGATAGAAAATGGGTTTGAACCTGGTTTTCAACTCAGATGACAGTGGGTGCTTAGACAGCCACAGAAAGGGTTCTGAGTGAGTGGACAGGGAGTTAGGACAAGCACTGTCTGTCATGGCAACCAGAGGGAGACTTGAGGAACCCACAGGCATAAGCACAGACAAGGTAAAGAATGTGTGGGCACCTTTCCAACCATGTGAGGGACAGTCATGTAGAGCAGAACACCAACTTGTTCTAAAGCACCAGGTTAGAACCAGCAAGTGAGACCACAGGCTCCTGTGACAAAGGCCCGATGACCAGTCACAGAAACCCAGCATGGAAAACCAAGAGGTTCTGCAATTTCCCAAGACTTGGAGGGACTCGGCAGAGGCAATGCCTTTGCTAGGCAGGATTCTGACCACTGCGCATGATGAAGGCAAGCACTGTGTTCGGAATTCCCCCACACCTTCAAATCTCTAACAATGGGAAACCTTGCAATAAAGTCAAGTGTACAATGACACTCAGTTAGTAGATACATTTATAGTGCTTCTCCTGAAGTTCCTTCCCAGTGTAAAAGCAATATCTCAACTCTGCTGTGTATTTTAGGAAGTATTTTGATTTCTAAGTGCCCTTAGATGTAACTTGAATTTAAACATTCCATTAGTTATTTGTTACTAAGACAAACTATTGGGCAATGGCAATGAAATGAATGGAGGGAGGTGTGGAGGAAGGAAGGAGGCAAGGAGGAGAGGAAGGGAGGAGGGAGGGAGGAGGAAGGGAGGAGGGAGGGAGGAGGGAGGAAGGGAAGGAAGGTTTATTTTGACTTGTACTTCTAGGGACTGTGGACCGTCATGGCCAAGGCATCATGGTGACAGAGCAGGAGAGGCTGGTCTTACCATGTTCACAGTAAGAGGCAGACAAAGACGAATGCTGGTTCCTCCTGTGTGTTCAATCTGGGACTCGAGCTGGCAGAATGGTAGGGCTTACCTTCAGGTGACTCTGCTCTCCTCAGTTAACCTAGTTCAGATAATATCTTGCAGGTGTGCACACTTATTTGCTTCCACTGTGTCTCTAGTTGGCAAGATTAATCATCACAAACATCTTTAAGAGACAGAATTTGGGATTCCCTTGTGTGAATTTTGGTATGTCTGAACTAGGAGTCCTTGCCAACATGAAACGTACCAGACCCACTTGGGCTCTAGATTTGAGTCCATTTGGCTTCTGGAAGGTTAGGCATGTGATCAGTTATTGTCCACCAGCAGTTAACATCTTTGCAACAGAGTGAATGAGGTGGGAGAAGTCCCAGGAGATCAGCGTCCTGCGTCCAGAAGAGAAAGGCCTCTTGATTCTGCTGTGGACTCGTGGAGTCTTTAATTCTCCCTGCAGCGTCCTCAGGCTGGCGTGTGGGACGTGTGGCAGATGGATGGCAAGGCTCATCAGGAGCAGCACACACATATATCATGTGAGTTGATCTTTTTATTTGCCACTCAAGAAGAGCGGAGAGATTGATTTGGAAGCACGGTAATGAAGGTGGGAGGTACTACCTAGACTGTAGCTTGTCTTCCGGACATGTTCTTGCTACCGTTTTCCTCTTTCTCAGGCTGCCCTGCTCTCCTCATCTCCACACAGTTTTCCTGAAGGGGAGACTGGATGTTCTGATGGAAGAGCTCAGTAGCTTAAAAAGAAAAGGTAGCTAAAATGTTGGAACATCGAGCCTCTGTGGGTGATGTTTGGTGAGAATTTTCAAATGTCTAAGTGCATTCTAATGTTTGCCATGTGCCCATATACATGGAAACATGCATGTACATATGTACAGTTCCACAACATTTAAAAATAACTGTGATCTTCATATGCAAATGTGACTTCAGGGTTTGTGTGTGTGTGTGTGTGTGTGTGTGTGTGTGTGTGTGTTCCCTTTCCTTGTATTTTGTCTCATGACAATAAAATGGTTTGCTACAAGGACAACAGAAGAGTAAACAAGTGTCACTCTTCCTTCACATAACACCAATCATCTCTGCTCCTAACATATAGCAAAAGAAATGGCTGTCATCACATCCACACAGTCAAAGAATGCACCATTCCTCCAGGGGACAGTGGACGGCACATGTTCTGTGGCACTGCTGCATGCTAAGGACATAGCACGGACCTCAGAGGACTGCTTCAATGATCTGAAACCAACAGGCAGAGCTGAAGCCTCATGTTAGAGCTGCGTCTCAAACCTGCTATTCTCCTGTCTTAATTTACTCCCTGGATATGGGAATGATATTCCTAAATTCATGTGATTTGGAAACACTATGTAAAATAACTATAAGTTCGTTATGAGACAGATATTTATTAAATTACAGATTCCAATGTAAATATTTATAAACAATAGGTATGTATATATTACATGCATTTGAGTGTTAGTTTTTATAAATGTGTGTGAATACATCTTAGCCTGTGAGGGTCCATGCATGCCATGCACTGTGTGCAGAGGTCAGAGGACCTCATGTGGCATTCCTCACCTCAAAGTTTGCTGAAGAAGGCAGGCTCTCTCTCACTGAGTACCTCAGTCTAGCTGGCCTGTGAGCTTCAAGGCTTTCTCTGGTTTCTTCAGAGTGCTGTGGTTGCAGACACATGCTCCCACATCTAGCTTTTGCATAGTTTCTGGGGATTTGAACTCAGGATGTCAGGTTGAGCCATCTCCCAGCCCTGCCCTGCCTTCTTGACTGAGATAATGTATTGCTATGGAGCTCTGCCTGGCCTCCAATTCTTTAGGAGCATAGGCTGGCCCTTGAGTTTGCAGTGAACCTCTCGTTCAGCCTTCAGAGTGTGGGGTTACAGACAGGTGCCACCATGCCCAGACTTGAGTGTGTTTTAAGTAGTTAAAGATAACTAAAGAGACAAACACATAGCATGAATTCCCTAATCATGACGCTGTTATTCACTGACCAAACCACTGTTCCAACTTGATTTTTCTGCCAAGTCTTGTTTCCTTTCCTTTTCTTTTTTCTTTTTTCTTTCTTTTTTTTTAAATTTGGCTTTATTTTTCAAGTAGGAATTTCCAAAAGTGTAAGGTCATGGATTTTGAAACAGAAAAGGTTATTATTTATGTTTATAAAATTTGAGTCACAAAAGCTAATGTGAACATACAGTTATCAGTGGTTTTTCAATCATGGGAGAGTCCTTACTATTTAGTGTATGTGTGAAGTTGAAGGTCTCAGTGTGGTATAAAAGTCTCATGCAAAAAGAGAGGTGTGAGCCAACCTTTCCTCCTTTAGTCAGCTTGAGATTATCAATGCTGTGTCTCTGAAAACAATCCTACAAGGCTACCAACCATCACTGACCCCACAGAAACATACGTCCAGGAAAAGGAATACAATTTCAGAAAGCGAGTGTTGCAGTGGTTTGAGATACAACATCTCCCATAAGCCCCTGTGAGAATCCTTGGCCCCCAATGTTGACACCATTCTGTGAAGTTCTGGAAACTTTGGAAAGTGGGGCCTACCAGGAAGAAGCAGGCCACTGCAGCCATGTCCATAGAAGCTGTGAGCCACCACATCTAGCTCCTCCTCATTGTTCTGTTTCCTGTTCAGCATGTGGTCAAGAAAGTCCTCTACCCTAGATCCCACTGCTATGGGGTTCTGTTCAATCAACAGGCCAAGCCACCGTGAACTAAGTCTTCTGAAAGTCCAAGCCAAAACAAAGGTCCCTTTAATCTATTGCATTGGGTATTTTTTACGATGACTAACAGTCTAACACCAGGCCAAGTCATAAGATGTCTATGAGGAAAGAGGAAGTTGAGATTGGTCATGGTCTGATAGGTCTGATTGTCCAACTGCTCAGTGCTCATCACCATTTTAAACAAGTGGCGTTGGCTTTTGGGAGAGCTACAGGAGAGGTGAGTAAGTGAGGAAAAGAAAAGATGTTGATGTCAGGGAAATACAGGTGTGGGAATCTATGGGCCCTTGCCTTTGTTTCAGGAGGCCACCGTTTATGCCACCACATCTCCCTGTTTACTTTTGTCAGCCCCAGACAGAACTCCAGCAAGCTGAACAATATTAAATATTATTTTTTGAGAGTGTGTTGAATCAGAAGAGCCATGCTAAGTGAATTCGACCTTTTTGGCACTGCTGAAAGAATGATTATTTGAATTTTAGGTGAAGAAATTAAGGCTGGGCAAACAATAAATGTTCATAAGATAGAAGGCATAGTAAATGTCTCCGGCCTTTGAAAGAGTCCATTATGGTTTACCAGAGAACGAGCTTAGAGAAGGACTCAGCTCTGCTTGTCCTTGGTGTGAGGTTTACACATATCTTTGTCAGTGTCTGATGGGAAATTTCATGTATTCTTAGCTTCTCTTAGAAAGTAGACAATGTTATTTGGGCTCTTTTTTGTGCACATAACCAGAGAAGGATGCTAAAGACTGCCAACTTCCGAGAACACATGTACTAGGGGTGTCGGATTTGCCTCACCCCTTGCATTCTTGCCTCCTTTCAGGAAAGTATGCAATTCATGAATGATACATCAACAAGACAACTGTGGTGAAAAACCAGAGTATTACACACAGACTCCTGCTCCCTGATAGTGACTGCAAGGGTAACTCACACCGCCAGAGAGAAGCTATGTATTTTTAGCTCTAAACTGATGAATTAATTTATCTGTGTATTTTGTGTCTAGTAGCTTTGACTCTAAATTCATGAGATTATCTTGTATTAGTGAATCTGGTTTTAGTGGTGATTGTTTTCTGTCGTTTCGGTATTTCATTTAATGACTCTTCTTCCTCCATATCTGTGAACTCAGTATCTAGCTCCCTAGATGGCCTCACTTTGTAGCTTCTTCTCTGTCACTGTCTGCTTGGATTTTAGTTCCTTGCTTCTGTAGTGTTTAAGAAACCAGAAATGTGGGTCTTCCTGGTTGCTGCCGCTGCAGAGAGCCCGTGGGGAGCACCCCACGAGCGAACCTGAGCCTCGGGACCACAGGTAAGACCAAATTTTCTGCTGCAAGAAAGCTGCCTGGTGAGCTTGGGACACAGGAAAGCAGAATTTCTCTAGGACCGGGCACGTTCTGTGTTTACCGGAAGTCCCACACCCGCGGATCCCGGCCCGCAGCAGCTCTCTGCTCCCAGACCCGGTGAGAGAGAGACCCAACCGCCTGGTCAGGTGGGCACTCCTGAGGCTGCAGAGCGGAAGAGACCACCAACTCTGCTCACCCCTGCCCACATCCCTGGCCCAAGAGGAAACTGTATAAGGCCTCTGGGCTCCCGTGGGGGAGGGCCCAGGAGCGGCAGGACCCCTGCCAGAGACACCGCCGGACCCTGAAGGAAACAGACCGGATAAACAGTTCTCTGCACCCAAATCCCGTGGGAGGGAGAGCTAAACCTTCAGAGAGGCAGACAGGCCTGGGAAACCAGAAGAGACTGCTCCCTGCACACACATCTCGGACGCCAGAGGAAAAAGCCAAAGACCATCTGGAACCCTGGTGCACTGAAGTTCCCGGAAGGGGCGGCACAGGTCTTCCTGGTTGCTGCCGCTGCAGAGAGCCCGTGGGCAGCACCCCACGAGCGAACCTGAGCCTCGGGACCACAGGTAAGACCAAATTTTCTGCTGCAAGAAAGCTGCCTGGTGAACTCAAGACACAGGCCCACAGGAACAGCTGAAGACCTGTAGAGAGGAAAAACTACACGCCAGAAAGCAGAACACTCTGTCCCCATAACTGACTGAAAGAGAGGAAAACAGGTCTACAGCACTCCTGTCACACAGGCTTATAGGACAGTCTAGCCACTGTCAGAAATAGCAGAACAAAGTAACACTAGAGATAATCTGATGGCGAGAGGCAAGCGCAGGAACCCAAGCAACAGAAACCAAGACTACATGCCATCATCGGAGCCCAATTCTCCCACCAAAACAAACATGGAATATCCAAACACACCAGAAAAGCAAGATCTAGTTACAAAATCATATTTGATCATGATGCTGGAGGACTTCAAGAAAGACATGAACACACTTAGGGAAGCACAGGAAAACATTAATAAACAAGTAAAAGCCTACAGAGAGGAATCGCAAAAATCCCTGAAAGAATTCCAGGAAAACACAATCAAACAGTTGAAGGAATTAAAAATGGAAATAGAAGCAATCAAGAAAGAACACATGGAAACAACCCTGGATATAGAAAACCAAAAGAAGAGACAAGGAGCTGTAGATACAAGCCTCACCAACAGAATTCAAGAGATGGAAGAGAGAATCTCAGGAGCAGAAGATTCCATAGAAATCATTGACTCAACTGTCAAAGATAATGTAAAGCGGAAAAAGCTACTGGTCCAAAACATACAGGAAATCCAGGACTCAATGAGAAGATCAAACCTAAGGATAATAGGTATAGAAGAGAGTGAAGACTCCCAGCTCAAAGGACCAGTAAATATCTTCAACAAAATCATAGAAGAAAACTTCCCTAACCTAAAAAAAGAGATACCCATAGACATACAAGAAGCCTACAGAACTCCAAATAGATTGGACCAGAAAAGAAACACCTCCCGTCACATAATTGTCAAAACACCAAACGCACAAAATAAAGAAAGAATATTAAAAGCAGTAAGGGAAAAAGGTCAAGTAACATATAAAGGGAGACCTATCAGAATCACACCAGACTTCTTGCCAGAAACTATGAAGGCCAGAAGATCCTGGACTGATGTCATACAGACCCTAAGAGAACACAAATGCCAGCCCAGGTTACTGTATCCAGCAAAACTCTCAATTAACATTGATGGAGAAACCAAGATATTCCATGACAAAACCAAATTTACACAATATCTTTCTACAAATCCAGCACTACAAAGGATAATAAATGGTAAAGCCCAACATAAGGAGGCAAGCTATACCCTAGAAGAAGCAAGAAACTAATCGTCTTGGCAACAAAACAAAGAGAATGAAAGCAAAAAACATAACCTCACATCCAAATATGAATATAAAGGGAAGCAATAATCACTATTCCTTAATATCTCTCAATATCAATGGCCTCAACTCCCCAATAAAAAGACATAGATTAACAAACTGGATACGCAATGAGGACCCTGCATTCTGCTGCCTACAGGAAACACACCTCAGAGACAAAGACAGACACTACCTCAGAGTGAAAGGCTGGAAAACAACTTTCCAAGCAAATGGTCAGAAGAAGCAAGCTGGAGTAGCCATTCTAATATCAAATAAAATCAATTTCCAACTAAAAGTCATCAAAAAAGATAAGGAAGGACACTTCATATTCATCAAAGGAAAAATCCACCAAGATGAACTCTCAATCCTAAATATCTATGCCCCAAATACAAGGGCACCTACATACGTAAAAGAAACCTTACTAAAGCTCAAAACACACATTGCACCTCACACAATAATAGTGGGAGACTTCAACACCCCACTCTCATCAATGGACAGATCATGGAAACAGAAATTAAACAGTGATGTCGACAGACTAAGAGAAGTCATGAGCCAAATGGACTTAACGGATATTTATAGAACATTCTATCCTAAAGCAAAAGGATATACCTTCTTCTCAGCTCCTCATGGTACTTTCTCCAAAATTGACCATATAATTGGTCAAAAAACGGGCCTCAACAGGTACAGAAAGATAGAGATAATCCCATGCATGCTATCGGACCACCACGGCCTAAAACTGGTCTTCAATAACAATAAGGGAAGAATGCCCACATATACGTGGAAATTGAACAATGCTCTACTCAATGATAACCTGGTCAAGGAAGAAATAAAGAAAGAAATTAAAAACTTTTTAGAATTTAATGAAAATGAAGATACAACATACCCAAACTTATGGGACACAATGAAAGCTGTGCTAAGAGGAAAACTCATAGCGCTGAGTGCCTGCAGAAAGAAACAGGAAAGAGCATATGTCAGCAGCTTGACAGCACACCTAAAAGCTCTAGAACAAAAAGAAGCAAATACACCCAGGAGGAGTAGAAGGCAGGAAATAATCAAACTCAGAGCTGAAATCAACCAAGTAGAAACAAAAAGGACCATAGAAAGAATCAACAGAACCAAAAGTTGGTTCTTTGAGAAAATCAACAAGATAGATAAACCCTTAGCCAGACTAACGAGAGGACACAGAGAGTGCGTCCAAATTAACAAAATTAGAAATGAAAAGGGAGACATAACTACAGATTCAGAGGAAATTCAAAAAATCATCAGATCTTACTATAAAAACCTATATTCAACAAAATTTGAAAATCTTCAGGAAATGGACAATTTCCTAGACAGATACCAGGTATCGAAGTTAAATCAGGAACAGATAAACCAGTTAAACAACCCCATAACTCCTAAGGAAATAGAAGCAGTCATTAAAGGTCTTCCAACCAAAAAGAGCCCAGGTCCAGACGGGTTTAGTGCAGAATTCTATCAAACCTTCATAGAAGACCTCATACCAATATTATCCAAACTATTCCACAAAATTGAAACAGATGGAGCCCTACCGAATTCCTTCTACGAAGCCACAATTACTCTTATACCTAAACCACACAAAGACACAACAAAGAAAGAGAACTTCAGACCAATTTCCCTTATGAATATCGACGCAAAAATACTCAATAAAATTCTGGCAAACCGAATTCAAGAGCACATCAAAACAATCATCCACCATGATCAAGTAGGCTTCATCCCAGGCATGCAGGGATGGTTTAATATACGGAAAACCATCAACGTGATCCATCATATAAACAAACTGAAAGAACAAAACCACATGATCATTTCATTAGATGCTGAGAAAGCATTTGACAAAATTCAACACCCCTTCATGATAAAAGTCCTGGAAAGAATAGGAATTCAAGGCCCATACCTAAACATAGTAAAAGCCATATACAGCAAACCAGTTGCTAACATTAAACTAAATGGAGAGAAACTCGAAGCAATCCCACTAAAATCAGGGACTAGACAAGGCTGCCCACTCTCTCCCTACTTATTCAATATAGTTCTTGAAGTTCTAGCCAGAGCAATCAGACAACAAAAGGAGATCAAGGGGATACAGATCGGAAAAGAAGAAGTCAAAATATCACTATTTGCAGATGACATGATAGTATATTTAAGTGATCCCAAAAGTTCCACCAGAGAACTACTAAAGCTGATAAACAACTTCAGCAAAGTGGCTGGGTATAAAATTAACTCAAATAAATCAGTTGCCTTCCTCTATACAAAAGAGAAACAAGCCGAGAAAGAAATTAGGGAAACGACACCCTTCATAATAGACCCAAATAATATAAAGTACCTCGGTGTGACTTTAACCAAGCAAGTAAAAGATCTGTACAATAAGAACTTCAAGACACTGAGGAAAGAAATTGAAGAAGACCTCAGAAGATGGAAAGATCTCCCATGCTCATGGATTGGCAGGATTAATATAGTAAAAATGGCCATTTTACCAAAAGCAATCTACAGATTCAATGCAATCCCCATCAAAATTCCAATCCAATTCTTCAAAGAGTTAGACAGAACAATTTGCAAATTCATCTGGAATAACAAAAAACCCAGGATAGCTAAAGCTATCCTCAACAATAAAAGGACTTCAGGGGGAATCACTATCCCTGAACTCAAGCAGTATTACAGAGCAATAGTGATAAAAACTGCATGGTATTGGTACAGAGACAGACAGATAGACCAATGGAATAGAATTGAAGACCCAGAAATGAACCCACACACCTATGGTCACTTGATTTTTGACAAAGGAGCCAAAACCATCCAATGGAAAAAAGATAGCATTTTCAGCAAATGGTGCTGGTTCAACTGGAGGGCAACATGTAGAAGAATGCAGATCGATCCATGCTTATCACCCTGTACAAAGCTTAAGTCCAAGTGGATCAAGGACCTCCACATCAAACCAGACACACTCAAACTAATAGAAGAAAAACTAGGGAAGCATCTGGAACACATGGGCACTGGAAAAAATTTCCTGAACAAAACACCAATGGCTTATGCTCTAAGATCAAGAATCGACAAATGGGATCTCATAAAACTGCAAAGCTTCTGTAAGGCAAAGGACACGGTGGTTGGGACAAAACGGCAACCAACAGATTGGGAAAAGATCTTTACCAATCCTACAACAGATAGAGGCCTTATATCCAAAATATACAAAGAACTCAAGAAGTTAGACCGCAGGGAAACAAATAACCCTATTAAAAAATGGGGTTCAGAGCTAAACAAAGAATTCACAGCTGAGGAATGCCGAATGGCTGAGAAACACCTAAAGAAATGTTCAACATCTTTAGTCATAAGGGAAATGCAAATCAAAACAACCCTGAGATTTCACCTCACACCAGTGAGAATGGCTAAGATCAAAAACTCAGGTGACAGCAGATGCTGGCGAGGATGTGGAGAAAGAGGAACACTCCTCCATTGTTGGTGGGATTGCAGACTGGTAAAACCATTCTGGAAATCAGTCTGGAGGTTCCTCAGAAAATTGGACATTGAACTGCCTGAGGATCCAGCTATACCTCTCTTGGGCATATACCCAAAAGATGCCTCAACATATAAAAGAGACACGTGCTCCACTATGTTCATCGCAGCCTTATTTATAATAGCCAGAAACTGGAAAGAACCGAGATGCCCTTCAACAGAGGAATGGATACAGAAAATGTGGTACATCTACACAATGGAATATTACTCAGCTATCAAAAACAACGGCTTTATGAAATTCGTAGGCAAATGGTTGGAACTGGAAAATATCATCCTGAGTGAGCTAACCCAATCACAGAAAGACATACATGGTATGCACTCATTGATAAGTGGCTATTAGCCCAAATGCTTGAATTACCCTAGATCCCTAGAACAAACGAAACTCAAGACGGATGATCAAAATGTGAATGCTTCACTCCTTCTTTAAATGAGGAAAAAGAATACCCTTGGCTGGGAAGGGAGAGGCAAAGATTAAAACAGAGACTGAAGGAACACCCATTCAGAGCCTGCCCCACAGGTGGCCCATACATATACAGCCACCCAATTGGACAAGATGGATGAAGCAAAGAAGTGCAGACCGACAGGAGCTGGATGTAGATCGCTCCTGAGAGACACAGCCAGAATACAGCAAATACAGAGGCGAATGCCAGCAGCAAACCACTGAACTGAGAATAGGTCCCCCGTTGAAGGAATCAGAGAAAGAACTGGAAGAGCTTGAAGGGGCTCGAGACCCCAAAAGCACAACAATGTCAAGCAACCAGAGCTTCCAGGGACTAAGCCACTACCTAAAGACTATACATGGACTGACCCTGGACTCTGACCCCATAGGTAGCAATGAATATCCTAGTAAGAGCACCAGTGGAAGGGGAAGCCCTGGGTCCTACTAAGACTGAACCCCCAGTGAACTAGTCTATGGGGGGAGGGCGGCAATGGGGGGAGGGTTGGGAGGGGAACACCCATAAGGAAGGGGAGCGGGGAGGGGGATTTGCCCGGAAACCGGGAAAGGGAATAACACTTGAAATGTATATAAGAAATACTCAAGTTAATAAAAAAAAAAAAAAAGAAACCAGAAATGTGTCCAGGGGCATAGCAGTGTGCAGGGGAGGCTGTATTCTCTGATGGCTTGGCCTCATTGATGTCTTCTTAGATACTCGAGCATGTGGTCTTACATTTTATGGTTCTTAACTGATTGGCAACTCTTCTAACAAAAATCCACTTTTGTAATGGGAACAGAGAACAACACCAGACACCGTGCTTGGACCTTCACATTTCTTACCTTTTGTCTCTGGAGCTTCTGGCCAAGGGCCGTCTGCACACATGCAAATGGATTTTCCGTTGTCTTCCTCCTTCCCTTCTGAGCTCTGTGTAGGGATGGTTACTGATGTCAGTGAGAGACAACTGGAGAAGGCTGGAGTCAGGATTCCTTTCTAGCTCCCATTGCTTTCTTCTCTACTCAAAGTACATAAAGTGTGGTCTACATACTTGATAAGGGGAAATGTTCTTAAGCAAAATTTATTCCATTTATCCACGGAAGTATCTTTTATTAGGGTGTCGTTGTGCTTCCCCAATGACAAAAATACAAATGGAATATTTTAGGCATAAATATTTAAAAATATATGTACATTTTCAGGCTATTGAGTATGTGTGAAAAACTAATGGTTTATTAAAATAAATTTACTAATGATGGTCTAGTTTATAGTTTTAAATCTTAGTGAAAGAATGTTCTTCAGGGGAAACACCCTCTCAGAGGCAAAGGGGAGGTGGGAATGGGGTAAAGAACTCTGGGACGGGGACCAGGAAGGTGGGAAGGCAACATTTGGGATGGAAATAAATAATTTGATAAAAAACCAGTTCATTTATCTATTGCTGCATGTTTGTAGTTTGTTGTATGTTGTATGTGCATGGTACATACATGTGAGTGAGCATGACCCTGCATGAGCATGCAGAGGCCTAAACAGGATATCAGGTATCTTCTTACTCTCTATCTTATTCCCTTGAGATCGGATCTCTCACTAAACGTGAAGTTCAGCCAGGTTGACAGACCAGCAAGCTCTCAACATAGGCCTGGTTACACCTGCAGTGCATGTAAACGGATACACAGTCATGCTCTGCTTTTTGTCTGGCTGCTACAGATTTGATCTCAGCTCCTCATCCTTGCAAAGTGTCTCAGAGGTGATTCTAGACCCTTTCAAATGGGAAGTCAGTATAACAGCACACAACCTCAAATAGAAATTTTCACTGTGAGAATGAATTGGGAATGGGATCAAGGAACACAGGAACATCAGTTGTTTATTTAACATAAGTATCCCAGGAAAACTAAAGCCTTTAGGAAAAAGTAAGAACCTTACCTGGCTTCCTAACAGATCACAACTTGAATAGCAGGTCACCGACTTGAAGAGCCACAGCCACAAAACCAGGTGATCTTGTTACTGCTCCATTCAAAGCAGTCTGCAAATGCATTTCTCATTTGAGAACATGCCTACTTGGCTCAATTACCCACTACTGTCTGTCTGTTGTATCTTAAGTTTCAGGACATTGTTATGAAACATTCCATCCTGCAAGGAGCTGTTAGAGTCAGAACTAAACAACTCATAAGTTTTAGGAAGTCCCTGAAACTGACCAGATGTACTATGCTTCTTCCTCTTCTAAGCTTATAAAAGTAGGAGTAAGGACTGCTAAGAGACACTCTCAGACAAGCTGAGCTGCCTGGAAGAAGCTCAGGCTAATAGAAGATGCCTAGTGAAGACACTCTTTAACTTGTACAGCTGCCTGCAAGTTGTGCAGCGGGCTCTGGGTTTCCAGATTTCATGAGCTCTTGCCCTTGCTTGAGTGGGCTTTTGGTGGTGCAGTTGTCTTTCTTTGAGCCATTTCTACTCCTATAAGTAACTTCAATAAAATGCATTGGTTCATCAAGTTGAATTGGGGGGGGGTATCCTTACTTTGATCTCTTGTTGGTTCCCTGCTTAGGCTGAAAGAGGTTTGTTCATGACTGTCAAGGAATAGTGTCATAAAACAGACATAGAGGTATAATTAGGATAATGTGTCATCATTTCTCTTAAGGAAGAACTTTTATGGTAACGACTTCCTTACTTCAAATCATGTTAGCTGTTATTAACTATTATCCAGTAACACAGGGCCTGAGATCAAGGCTGCTCATCACTAAATAGAGTGACAGGGAACAGAATGTTGTCACTTCAATAGAACCTCCAATAGAACCATTCATGGCACTTTGGGTGAAACAGGCTATAGTTGTCCACAGATGTTCTCAAAGGCATTTGTCCCAAAATAAATGAAGAAACTGAAATACCTCCACCCTCCCATAGCTATACGCCACAAACTCACATATACCTCCCTCACCACAAATACCACACACGATAAATACATCTCCCACACACAATACATATAAGCTGTAAAATAAATGTTATAGTTTATTGAATCACAGTGAATCTGGCTCACTGGTAAATACGAATAGTTTTTATACAAGCTTCTTTTGTATTTTCCTTTCATTTATAAAGTTTTATAATGAGCCCGAAATGGTTTTGATTTTTTTTCTTCTGACAGATGAGAAAGTGAGAGCAGAAGAGTGAGTTGAGGTTAGGAGGGGGAGAGAAGGAGGGGAGGGAAGGACAGAGGAAGAGAGCTGGAGCTCAGGAGCACACGGAGGTTAAAGGACTGATGTCAAGGTTGTTCCTCTCTGTGGAGCTAGAGTCTGGAGCTCTGGGCAGTGGCATCTTCCATTCATGCTCACCTCATTTCCACATTCTGTCTTCTGTTCTCTAAAACAAAGCAGCAGCACAATGGGAGGGAGAAGGCACTGTGTTAAAACATATTCTCACACTCTTAATACAAAGTGATCTCTTAGTTGAGGAAGCAAGGGTCCTGCATGGATCCCTGACATCTGTGAGTATTCTCCCTGCTCTCTGATGCCTCTGACTGCACCCAGATTAGCAATCTTGAAGACAGGTGTCACTAATAATGCTGAAAACACAGGACATGCCTCCTGTGAGCAGGTGGGTAAGTGATAAACAGAACCTTCAGTGTGAGGATAGTTTAAGAAAAGAGTTTTTGTTTTATTCTTTGCCAGATCACTATGAGTAAACTTAGGGTTACAAACTTGTACAATGCCAGCATGAATGGCCAGGTTTCATAGTTTTTCTTAGTGGGTTAAAATTTTAATTCCCAGCATGTAAAGTGTAGCTTAAATGTTTGCTTTCCGTTCTCAACTTATACAGCTCATTTTCCATACCCAGGATACTGTTTCTTCTTTACAAAGACAGTGGAAATTTCTAGTTTTCCAACCAAAGTGTCAAGTATACTTATTTTTTATTTTCAAGTTTTGAGTCATTCATATGCTGGATTCCAATAGAATGGAGGAAAATGAAAATTGCTTTTCATGCCTAAACAAATATTTAATTAAAATTCATCTGGATTCCAAATAGAAACACATTTTAGCAGAGAGACAGGCTGGTCCAAAGCCCATTCCAAAGAAGAGTGGAATATGCATCAGGACACAATGCAGGATGCCCCCGTGGATGCTGCGTGAACTCTGATGGGGTCTCATCCATAATACAAACAACAATCTTGGCTTCTGTGACAATGTCTTTCTACTCTGCCTACTAGAGAATTCCTGTCTGGTGGCATGAATGGGGCTGCAAAAATGGCCAACAGTGACAGGGCCCAGGTATTCTGATTTAGGTCAAATTGATTTGGCAACTTATCAGAAAGTGATTTGCCAGTTACAAAGGCAAATCAAAGAAATGAATAGCACTGCTAATTCACAAAATATGTAAAACATGAGATGAGTCAGCAGACCTGTCTTTAAAGTCTGCCACACATATGTCTTTGCATGTCCCTACTCTTCAGTTAGACCAATGTGAAACACTTGTCACTCTTTCTCTTAACATTCGCTATAAATAATCAAGTATTTTATCTTCAGAAAAAAATAACCATGCCTTATATTAACATGGTTAAGAAGAACTGTAATGTTCACATGTTTGTAATTGTAAAGGAGAACCATTAAACTTTAATGGAGAATTAGTTCAACACTGCCTTTATCTGATTAAATGAAAATTTAAAACTAAGTTGAAATATAAAGCAGAATCTGGGAAAAATAAGGTGAATAAAAATCTTACCAGTCTGAGATAGCTACTATTACATTTCTGCAACATATTAATGTATATATGCATATTTTACATATAAATGGGTATATAGAAATATGCTTCAATATATTTGCAGTTATGTATATACATGTGTGCATAATACATTGTTATGCAATCATATTGAACAGTGGTTTTAAATATGGCCTTCTTAAGAACACAAGGTAGGCATTTGGTCAGATCAGTGGGTAAAAATATTTTTTTAAATCAGCATAGAATTACATTGTATTTGCTCACTGAATTTGATATATACATTAATCAGCATTTAGGTTGCTTCCAATGTTGGTGTGTAGTACTTTCCTCTGAATTAAGGCATTTCATCCTGGAGGGAAACTTAAGACTCAGGAAGTTCTTAAGAAAGCTGCTTAAGAGTCAGAAAGTAAACAACTCACAAGTCTCACAGAGTCTCTGAAATCAACCAAATTCACACCCCCACCTCTGCCCCAAGGTCATGAGTAAGAACTGCTGAGGAGGGCAGACTCTGCCCACGAAGGTGTCTCCAAGTCATGTAGAGTGACCCAGGGTTGTGACTGTCATGAGTTGTCACCCATGTTGGAATGGGGTTTGGGAGATGCAGTTGCTGCTGAGGTGTCTACATCCTATAAGTAAGTCCCTAACAGTGCTCCCTAAGCAATCCCAAAACTCACTTAGCCACCAGTTGAACTTTGGTGACTTTTTTCTATCATCGGTTCTTTATCTGGCAAGAATAGATGATTGCTCATGTGTCCCAGAAACAGCACCACACAAGAAATACTTCTTCATAAAACCATTATAAACAGAATTGATAAATCTTTCAAATAAAAGTTGCGCACATATATGTGACATACTACGGGACATAGATACATACCTATTCAATGGCAATAATACTTTGAAACAGTGCTCTTACTTGGTTACACAAATATAAAATTTTTCTACTAACTAGAAATATTTTCTATTTCCTCTTAGGTATTGCTTCAGAACAGTTAAGTGGTGAGTATTGGTATCTGCCTTTAATATATTAACACTCAAATTGAAGCCTTCAAAGACACATGTGAAATAGAGGAAACACAGGACCCCACATGTTGGGAGACTTTATGTGCACTGTGCTCCTCCCCACAAACTGGTGTGTGCTCCCTTACTTGTTGGCCTGGGAGGACACCAGGCAGTTCTAATCCAGGTGATTTCTTATTTGTGACCTTCCCATTTGACTGTCTTTTATCTCATAACTGCTTAAGTTGTGCAAAAACGAAACACACACACACAGACACAGACACAGACACACACACTACTGTTTATGACCTTAGCGCATCTACAATCATTTTTAATCTAAAATACATTAGCAATAAATATAAAATTATTGAAAGCTTTTTTGGCTCTTGAATTTTAGTGGTTTTTTTTTTTTTTTTTTTTTTTTGTCTATCCTGCAAACTTTGGTAATTATCAGAGACCTTAAACTCTTTCCTATCACTCTAAATTAAGTAAAGAATTTTTAACTATAATATTTAAGAAGTCCTAAGAAACATTTTAGCTTTTGAGATACCACTAGTATTTTCAGGCACTGTGTAAATCGTTACTGTCATTTAATTAAAAGATAAAGAACACCTCAGACATTTGTTAGCTCTGCTAATGCATTTTAGTCCATTTTAGAGAAGATATTTGAAAAATAAAACCAATTGTTGAAACCATCAGATTAGAATTAAAGAAATGTATGGAATTTTACCTTACATGAATATTAACAGCATTTTAAAAGTGCCTAACAGTTAAGCCAGTCTCATTTGATTAGTAATTTATTTAGTATATATTTGGAAGTACTCAGAAAAAAACCAATGCATACCTTTATACAATTTGTCCAGCTTTCGAGTACAACTTTCCATACTTTGAGAAGAGTTCAAACGATGGCAGAACAGTCTGAAAATCCTGGGGAAAGAGCTCAGGTTAGCACAGAGACCCCAATGGTTCCTACTGGTGTCACTATCGTCCAGATTAATTTGAACTCTAAGGTAGATTTTAACAACCACCTTTCACCTGTCCTCATCATAACCCCCCGATACACACACATTTTAGATTTTCCTCAGTTTAAAGCTTTCATTAAATTTGAATTTGGTTTTTTTTTTTTTTTTTGCTTGCTTGCTTTTTTGTTTGTTTCTGGTTTTTTGTTTCGTTGTTTTGTTGTTGTTTGAGGCAAGGTGTAGCACTGGCCTAGACATCATTATGTGGGCCAGGCCAGCCTCACACATGTCAGTCTTCCTGTCTGTCTCCTGTGTACAGGGAGCACAGGCACGCAGCACCACACCCCGTGAACACACAGTTTCAATGTCTATAGGCAGCACATGCAAGCAGCTCGGGGCCGTGCCAACCCGAGGTTAAATTACAAGCTTTCAAGGAGTTTGCAACGAGATCGCCTTTGCCTTGGCTTCAGAGCATTCTGTACTTAAGTTTCTGGCAAAGTAAGCATTTGTTAACAGAACCCACAAAAAGAGGAGTGCGACGAGCCCACGTTCCCTCACTGGAGGGTGAGCAGAGCGCTCACCCTTGTTCTTTAGGATGCACATGGAGAAGGAGTTTTTTGCAAGTAGCCAGTTTCACAGCATCTGATTAAGAAATGGATGTGTTCACAAATGCAGGGCTAATGAGGCAGCTCATGCACCAGTTCTGAATACCGTGAATAAGCTGTAGAGGTTTGCTTTTCTAAGAGTCTATCAGTGAAGAAAATTTTGTCTGAAACTTTCTGGCTGAGGGAAGCCTAGGAGAAAGGCTGTCTTTGGCCTAGGTCTTGAGAAGGTCCACATTTATAAGTACATAAAAGCAAGATTCTCAGAAGAGTCTGAGGTGTGTCTGTGTCTCTGTTGCCACCCATCTGACTCTGCCCTGTAATGGTAGACTCCTGACCCTAAGTATCCGCTTTCATGACTAACCTCAGGCCCCAGAAAAATGCCTGCACTTGTCTGCCCGAGTGGCTGTGGTAGGCCCTGCTTCCGAGTGCAGAGACAATGTGTGTGCAACAGAGACTCAGATAAAAACTAATGACTTGGTCTGAATGAAATGCTTCTCAGTAAGCAGCATGTGGGTGACTGTGTAGTGAGGTCTGCTTTTCCCATGGGGCTCAGCAGCATTTCTCTGTCCAGACACAGCAGAGGCCATCTAAACCCGTGCATTGCACTATTTGCAGTGTGGCGGGCATGCTTGCCCACGGTGAGTTCCGCACACAGCTCTTCACCTAGAATCTGTAACACTTGGTGTCTGTCACACGGTCTCTTGACAAGCACCATAACCTAGAACTGTGACTGGCTGTACCCATGTAAGTGTGTACAGTGATCTCTGACCTGACTTCCAGAACAAATAGACCTGTCCCACATGACATGATAGACATCAGAAACATAGTTCTACACACAGGGAAAATGAAATCGTTAGCTTTTCTTATTCTTAGTCTATCAGATGACAGTCTTTGTTATGGAGATACAGTAACGGCCAAATGATTGGAGAGTAGAGCAAACGTGATACGGAAGTGTCTGGAGAGAGAAACGGGGGGAATCTGTTGACACCTGTTAACCCTAGGTGAGGCGGCCATACCTGGAAGGTGAGTCATTTGCTGTAATATATACCCAACTCCAGAGAAGCCATGACCTCAGGAGTAAGCGTGCAGTTTTAGGGACCGCAGCTGAGTCCGAGAGTGAGGAGACATGGGATGTTATAAAGTAGTTAATAGCAGACAAAGAAGAAAACAAACTCCACAAGCATAGTGAAGAAAAAGCCGTTGCCACGGTGGTCGGTAGTGACCGGATGCGTCAGTCATCATTTATCCAGGCATGCTCTACGCCCATAAAGGACATCGGAATGCTGAGTTGTCTAAACACTTGCTTTAAATAAAGACACAAATGGTGAAGAGCATGTGGACAGAGAAAGGCCCTGAGTGTCACATTAGCCAAGGGAGCGAGAAACCACTATATTAATTGTGGATAAAGCAGATTTCAGAGTAAGGAAAATGATCAGGATAATGAGAGCAACTGTAGAATGCTAAAGGGGTCAAGGCTCCAAGAAGACCTGTCAATCAGTACTGTCCGTGTGCCTAGAATCAGAGGGTCAGCATGCACGAGACAGAAACTGATAGAGCTGGTAAGAAGTGGATGGATTCACTATTGTACTTGGCAAATTCCACACCTCTTTATCAGTGACTGACAGATCCAGCAGGTAGAAAATCAACAAGGGTATAATTGACCTGAACAGCACTGTCAATCAACTGGATGTAATTGACATCTATAGACTTTTTTATCCACCAGCAGCCGCGTGTACACTCTTCACAGATTCATAGAGAAATACCACCAAGATAAACTATGTCCTGGACCATAAAACTAACGAATTTAAAACAGACCACACAAGCATTGTTTCAGAAAGCAGCAGACTTACACTGGGCATCAATGACAGATTCATGAAAGCCTCCAAATATCTGAGCATTAGCTAAGTGCACTCCCGAAAAGAACGCAGGTCAAAGAAAGCTGATGAGGAGACAAACCTAACCCGTGGAAATAAAGCTTATGCAGATAGCAGAATCCCCAAAGGCAGAACAGGAGCCACAGGCATGGAGGGAAGGCAAGGCCAGAGCATCTGCTTCAGGAAACTAGGAAAAGGGGAGAACTCAGAACCACACAGAAGAAAACGATCCGAGGAGAACTCAGGAAGTCAAAAATAGAAACCCAGGCTGGGGAGATGGCTCAGCAGGTGAAGTGCCGGCCACTCAAGCATGGGGGCCAGACTCTGGACCCCAAGTACACACGTAGTCCCTGTACTCTAGAGGCAGAGATGGGGATCCCCTGGGTGGATGATGCCAGCCATAAGCGGTGAGGCCCAGCTTCCTCAGTGACAAACTCTGTGACAAGAGGAGGAAACAGAAACACGCCAAGCAGTTCTGGTGTGGGGACCTTAAAACTGGGAGTTCTGTTTCCTCCATTGCACTAGAATGTTCTCTGGTTTTCTCCAATACCATTTGCCTCAGTAAAGAAAGTGCAAAGTAACGAGAGAGCGATGGCCTGTGTCTGCTTCAGACCTCCACAAGCAAGTGTGTGTGTGTGTGTGTGTGTGTGTGTGTGTGTGTACACATGCACACATACATTAATATACATACACACATGAAATAGGGAAACAGAAGCATCAAAGTCATCCACTTCCTTGAAAACATCGATAAAAGCGGGACACTGCGAACCGAGCTGAGCAAGAAAAGAAAACGCATACACCACAGCTAGGCCAGAAGGAAAGACAGACCTCAAGCTCCGAGAGGACAATATGGACAGAACAAGGAAGTTACAGTCGGAAACTAGACAATAGGCAAAATCGGCCAATGCTGAGAGACACTGCTGAAACTCTGCTAGGGTGAGCAGATGATCGGAACAGCCTGTATCTATCCAAAAACGGAAACATGACATCACTCTTCCCTTTGGCCTCAACGGTGTCTCATTAACTGACTAGTGGGGTGCTAGGCCTCTCGACTTCATCGTGGAGATGAACAGGACAGCACAAGGCTCTCAGCTTTGTGTTCTCTCCCCTCTCCACCAGTGGTCAAAGTCTGCTAGAAGTCACGTATTCTGTCCTCTCAAGTGCACACTAAAGTAACCCACTGGTTCTCTGACAAGTTTAGAGCAATGTGGTACAGTAGACTTTGATCACCACTCCCTGTCATGCTATTTTAAACAAGCACCCTGAACTTACATAAACACATGCGTCCATGTGTACAGATAAGATTAAGAATGACTGCAGTCAGAAGTTCTGGCTTTCTTTCCTTCAGTCCTGGTATGCTCTTGTGTTCTTAGTTTGACTTCTGTTAGTTATAGAGTTCCCCTCCACATGCATCCAGCTAGCATCTGAGTACAGTGTTCTGTCCAACCATTGGTACTAGGACTTAGTCCTGCCCAGGGCCAGACAATAGACGAACATTTACAGTTATATGGATGAACACGAGTTGCCTACTATATACTGCAGAAGAAAAATCTTTCCAAAAGCCTTTCCCACCTCTGTCTCCTTTTCTGTTTTCCAGTCCCCCACAACCTTAGCTAGTTTCTAACTGCAGCTTTTGTCTGAGAAAACCTCTGGTCCCGATTTCCAGTACCATTCAAAGTGCTTCTGACACACTAAAACAGCCACCCCGCCATGAGAATCGATTTACTCCTGAGTTCAAGAAGCCACCTGCATGATGCTCTTATGGGGTGAGGTTAAACAGGGGCTGGGGGCTGATTTTCTGAAAAACAGTCTCATCAAGAAAAACACTGGGCAGAGTGATTCTACATCCTGCCGTAGCTGCTGCTCGACAGAGCAGACAGCTTTGCTATTAGGATGCCCAGCCAAACACAAGTCACCCATGGCCACAATGAGCTCCTTGGGACAACTGTTTGGAGGTGAATGGCTCTCTCAACTGGAAAGTAGCCCAAGTCCATTTTAAACCCAAGTCAAAATGACAGAGTGAATTTCCTGGGCCGCTCACCCCACAGTGTAGGAGTTCGAGGTCAGCAGCTGTTACGTTTATCTAGTTATGTAAGGCTTTCCAGCAGACAGTCACAGCTAAGCAGTAACAACACGTACCCATGCCCCTCAGTGAAACACCACTGCTGTACCATGGATAGAGCCCTGAGAGAACGGTAAAATCATGGGTCAGCTTAAATTATTTTAATGTAGTCAGCAGAGATTTTTCTCTTAGAACTAAAAAAACCAAGGTAGATGATAAGAGATGTTTACCTGAATATTAAATGCTATTTTAGTGAATGAGACCCCAAAAGCTCTTGCCAGCTAGTCCTCCGGGTTTTCTCTGCTTTTCAAGTGGGGGTTAATGGGGTGCTTGTAAAGAGTGCCTGGCATTTTTTCCCCATGCAAACTGAACCTAAATAAGCCTTCTAAAAGTGTTCCGAGTTACTGTCAGCTAACTTTACAAATCACTCGTCTTGGAAGCCACATGGCTGAGAAATATATTATTAAATTCCTACTGGTTTTGGTGTAGGTGGCATTGCTGATATATGCATCACAATGACCCACTCTGTGGCCCACTCTGCAGGGACACCAAGGCTGCTCTGTCAGAAGTCTGCAGCCTGTCATCTGTGCATGCACGGGTGTGGATGGGTGATGCTCCTATCTGAGAGGCCAGAGCCTCCCCACCCCCAGCCCCCAGTCACTCCTCTTGCTGAACATGCGTCCTATGAAGAGCTGGAAGGTTGGAGTGCACATGAAGAGCACCTGGGATTCCTCACACTGAGGTGTACTTCCCATGAGCCTTGTTTGTCTAGAACTCTGTTATCCAGCCTGGCCTCACACCGCAGATCCTGTTGCCTGCTTTACAAATGCCGGGGTTGTGACTGTGCTCCAGGCTAGGCCACTCTGTTCCTCTACCCCACAAGCATCCAAACAGAAAGGGCCTACACTCCTGAGAGACAGATGGGTGTCCGGTCTCCTCACAGTTGGCCACCTAAAACATTCCTGGTTTCAGAGCTTGCCTGCTTAGTTCTCACTGTTGGCTCCCTAGTGTATGCACAGTCTTGGCTATAAATGTGCACACAGGCACTGAAGCCAGAGTGTGAATCGGCACATAAGCCGTGGGGATTCTTCTTGACAAGTCTATTGTACTATGGGGTACATATCCCATAATAAAAGGAGTACACGATATAACAATATGTCAGAAGAAATAGATGCACATACAGAAATAGATGTGTGCACAGAAATAAAGGCATAGATATTAATTTCACTGCAAATAAAACAAAATAAGACATCCAACCAGACACTATGCTGTAGTTAGGGAGGTCCATGGCCTGCTCATTGGTTTTCATCACACAACTAATGACGTCATGGCAGGCAGTTCCGGCAACATCACCTGTGTACACAAAGACGAGACAACAGGAGGAATGTTGGAGGAGACTGGCACTTAAGGGAGCGTGTGGTGCGCACATGGCTAATCGACTGGAAAATGTAAAGATGCTCAGAGCTAGTATCAGGTTGGCGCCACGGGAACGGATTACAATGGGAATAACAACAGACACCAACAGTATAACATTCCAAAATGTGTGTCTTGGTAAAAGGAAACCCAAGTGCTTCTGTGTAGGGAGGCTCCCTAAGGATGATCTCATTGAAGGGAGGAACTGCTGAAAGCCAGGTGACAATTTATTCATAGTTGTATTCTCTGGATTTAACTTAACACAGTTGATAGGCACAGAGTGGGCTTGGTAAATTCTTGGCTGAAGACATGGTTGAAAAAAGGCACACATGGGCTTGGCCCTGCATCCCTTTGTGGTCAACACACCTTCAAGTCTGTCTGTCTTTCAGCCTGCCTCTCTAGAAATGTCATCAGAATCCTAGTGTCAGCTCACACATGACTGAAGCCTTTAGGATCCCAGCAAGCAGATATGGCCGTGTATCACTTCACAGCTACAAGCCAAGTTTCAAAGTACTTGTAAAATATTAACCAAGAGCGTTCGGTCCACTAGCAAGAAGGAAGTATCAAACAGTATATCAGAGTTGCACAACCAGGGCCTTTATCCGTCTTGTCTGTCTTCTAGTGCCATCGCAGTCCTGAATACATTATGCATATGAAGTAATACATAAATAAATCTTAACTCAATAGAAATGCAAGCCTTTTAAGTGTGACTCTATTTTGTCAGAAAGTGGGTTCAATGCCGTTAACGAAGACTTCATAAGAACGGAGGAGCTGTTACAGGGACCCCTGACCGGCACCGCTGTTACTGCTCACTTGTTACCCACAATCCAGTGCTCGCCGTACTTGCATGAGCATGGGCGGGGTCAGGACTCTCATTCTAGGCAGAGTGCTTAGATGTCTGTGTGCTCTGAATCACAGGAAAGGGGCTCAGAAGCAAGACCACTCACTCATTATGGTTCCTCACAGACAATAGAACCCCATTTGTCTACCAGTAGTGCCAGAGACATAAATGTTATAGAGAAGCTAAGAAAACAATGAACACATGGATCCTTGTGTGTTTCCCTCTGCTTTAAAAAATTATACACCATTGCCAAGCTCATTTCTACAGTTACCTTTCTCTTATAGATCCTGAATGTCAGAGCGGACAGTGCCCATGGGTGTTTAGATCTACAGTTTAGTATTTGGTGTTCATGGTGACCTTAGAAAAGAGAGCTTCCACAGATGATGAGAAGAAAGAGTTTACAGTTAGGTCAGTTCTGTCAGGACAAATCAATGTGCATGAACTTGTAGCTTCCAACACTATATGGCAGACTCTAGGCCACCATGATGGGAAAGAGTCAACGCATGAGAATATGAACAAGTAAGATGACGTAATAACTTAAAGTGTGCACAGAGATCTTAACCAAATCTTCACAGGCGATAGAGAGCCAGGTACAGGACATTCCCTCACCCACAATGCTTCGGACTGACGTGCTTGGGATTCTTTCCAGTGGGAATGGATTTTGGAATAATTACATATATGTACCTCAGTATATGTTGGCGATGGGTCCAAATCCAAATAGGAAAGTTGTTTATGTTTCACAAGCACAGCACGAACTTAGTGGAAGGTAATTTTATCAACTACTTAAATGGTCCTGAGCACTAGAGAGTCTCACGGCAAGGCTCTTTCCACTTCAGTCCACTTCTAACAAAAAGAGTTTCAGATTTTGGGTTTTCAGGTCAGGAAATAATTATGTACATTAGAATTTGAAATTTAGTTTGAAAAGGAATAATTTTGAAGTCAGGACCATTTCTCTGAGGTAGGAACGGGCTAATGTGTGAGTAGAACCTTGATGAGCATTGTGTACAATTCCCATGTCCAATTGCCAGATCTCCAATCCCACCACTGCTCAAACACGACCACATTTGCTATTTTGGTTTCTTAATGCTCGTTCTAAAAACTGATTTCAAATATTCATTTACTTATTTATAGTCTTTTAAACTAAGTATTAATCAAGTGCCTTGGCAGGAAGAATATAGTAATGATTAAGTTAGACAAAATTTCCTGTCTCCATGGAATGAAAATTTCTAGAAACAGGAGACAGGTAAGAAGCAGACATGGGACAGAGATGGGAGACAGATGGGTGGGACTGGAAAAGCGCCTGTGATTTCCACCTAGGTGTCAGGGAGGCTACCTGAAGACACATCTGCCCAACCCTGAAATACAGAAGTGCCATTCTGAAGCACAACCACACCATAAAGTCTGTCACTACAACACTCATGTCCTATCAAATGACCAAAATCAAAGTACCTCCAAAAGATGGTAGAAAATTTTGGGGAGCTAAAAATTTTGAACTGGAAGTTGTTAACGCCTTTGACATTAGCAATGCAGAATGCTGGTCAGTGTGCAGCCATAAGATTAGCTGCCTCTTTCTTTAGAGCTGGCACCGGGCTAGGGGTGCCCTGGCCTTACAAGCTTACAGAGCTCTCCCGACTCATGCCACTCCTCTCACAGCCAAGTCGGTTCCATATGCTGCCAGCATCTAGCACACCACTATGAAGAGATGGCAACAGCTCAGAGGTGAATGAGCGCCAGCACCGTTCTGAGTGCTCTTGGGGTTGTTATACCTCTGAGCAGCACTGTCCCTGGGAGAAATGGAGATGACTGCTGATAATGGTTATTTCTTTCCTTCACCGAGTGCTTAAAAGGTGTCTGATGTCAGAAAGAAATTAGTTTGGAAGAAATCAAATAGAAAGATTAGGTGTTGTGTGGGCAGCTGAGAATTTGCACACATGTCTGTCTGTCTGTCTGTCTGTCTGTATGTATGTATGTATGTAATATATACAGGCACATCTGCCTATGGACACGCGAGGCGGAGGAAAACATCATTAGAAAGTGCTTTCTATTGTTCCCAGCCTACCTCATTTCCTTGCAACACAAAATGTCTTGCTGAATCTGGAGCCCCCTGTTTTCAGCTATGTGGTAGCCAGCAAGCCACAAAGATCCTCTTGTCTCTGTTTGCACCTCCCATGGCAGGGTTACAAGTAGTCACAGTCAAGCCTGGCTTTTTTATAAATAAAAACCAAAACAATAGATAGATAGATAGATAGATAGATAGATAGATAGATAGATAGATACATACATACATACATACATACAAACGTACATACATACATACATACATACATACATACATACATACATACATACAAACGTACATACATACATAAGGTAGAAGCCATCTTCCCAGCCCAGGCACTTTTAAGAGCAATAGGTGACTTCCATCAGGATTGGGTTTTCTTTCTATGGCTATGGGTACTGGTGGGAGAAGTGGCCCTCTTCATAGAGAGCACATTTTTCTCCCATTTATCTGGACACTGTTCAGGACTGGGATTTGTGTATTATTATTTCATGGTTAGCTGGAAGGCGGGCCTTATGCATAGCATATCACATGCATTTTCTAATTACCTTCTGAAAAGGCAAACATCCTGGAAACAATAAACTGGCTAATTTAAAAGGCAAAGCTAACTAAAAGGAAGGGCAATTTTCTGTGTATTTTAACGGCTTTACATGTGCAAATCTCCCCCTTGGAATCAACTAGTCATCAGATCTTAAAAGAAAAAGCAATCCTGCCCTGCTTCATAAAAGCAGTTCATCTCCTTCTGCACACATCTTCATCAAAAAGCGTGTTTCACTTGTTGCTTTGAGTCTATGCTGTGAGAACCCGTGTGATAATGTTCGGTATAAAAATCAGGAAATTAGTCTCACTGCGGGAGTCTGCTAAGGACACGGTTTTAATCTTATCCTTGAAGCACTGGCAGAAAACATATTAATTGTGGTTTAATTTATGCAACAAATATTTCATTTTAATTATGCTTCATTTTGTCAAGCTATAAAAATGTCAACAGTTCTGACAGTGTTTTTCTTACAAGTTTTTTTTTCAAATGAAAGAATTAAAATCAAGTACTGTTTCTGAAAGAGTTCGTGAAAGATTTCTAATTACTGCTTGTGTTTTTGAAAAATTGCCAGTCTAGTAACCCCAAAATAACATCTGGGAGTGTGTGAACTTGAAGCTTTATTATTCAATATTTATAATTCTTAATAATATACTTGTATCATTAATATAATAGAATTCCCACTGCAAAGTTTTTTTTAATAATTACAGCATGTATCAATAACTGTCATTACTGTGAATGTTCTTTCTGCTTTTGATCTTTTCTCTCAGGGAAGGTAGGAAGTGGGAAAGTGAGTTGATTGCAGCTGAGACAGGGCACTGAGGAACAGTATTTACCATTAGCAGAATTGCAAGGCAGCACGCCAAACCACACAAGCTGACAGTGATGTTAATTGTAGGTAGCAAATCTTTGTTATGCCCTCAGTAGGTGCGGATCCACCCAAACATTACACCCTACAGAAAATGCCAGTTCCTTCAGGAAAGTCCGTCTTTAGAAATACATTATATTTCCCTGCACTGAAGACGTATTGCAAATCTTCACACCTTTCTCATGTTCTTTTATGCTTCTTGTTCTAAGTCACAGCAATTCCCCTTGGAGTCTGATCTCACCTAGGGAATGGCAAGGTTCCTGAGTTAGATCTCGGCCTCTGTCCATTAGTCTTCATTGGCTAGATTCAAATGTGTGTGCACAGGAAAGCCAGTGGGAGCAAAGCCTATAAGGGATTATTACACTTTTAGAACCAACATTATCATTTCGTTTTCTGCGAAAAAAATGAGCCTTGTGTACTGAAGTTTCACCATGGCAGAGCAGCGAAGCTTTCGTCCTGTTCATCCTCTCGGGAATGCCTACACTCAAGGATGGAGAATTGGGTACCCTCTGGTAAATTACACCTGTCCGGAATCTAGAAGGTAGTAGGGACTTCAAGTTACTACTGACGGTGGGCAGAGCTAGGGCAGAAGGGTTACAGCTAAGATCTACTCTTCCTCTCTATGCCCAGAAACTTGAGCCACTGACACCTTCAGGTAGGTTGGACAGCAGAATAAGGAACAGGATCTGCCAGAAACTGTATGTGAGGGACACAGAACCCAAGTTCCCTAGCTCCCCCTCTGCCCTCTCCTCAGAAACAACCCTTCTTCCTCTGCCCTAGCTTCAGGGGTGGGGCAGTTTTGGAGGACAGAGCAGGGAGGACTGGAAGCCCCCAGATGCCAGCAGGCAAGGGTCAGGTCATATGATGGCACCCCCTTATTTTGAGATGTTCAGCACTTTGTCATCTACCCATAGTCTGAAAATGAATGAAAAATTACAGACACATCTAATATGTTTTAAATAAATTTTATTCTCATGTGTTGCTATAATGGTTCTACGTTAGCATTGCTAGTTGTTAATCTTGTAACTGTGCCTAATTTACTGTGTGCATTTGTGCCTGCATATATGTAAGATCTGTGCAGGTGCCTGCAGCGACCACAGGGTGGTCTGAACCCAAAGACCTGGAGTTCCAGGCCATTGTGAGCTGGGGCTGGACCTGGGTTCTTTGTAAGAGCAGCGACTACTGTTTACCACTGAGACACTGGTTGCCCCTGGTTTTTCAATTCAACCTTACAAAAACAAACACTTGGATATATCCCTTTGACCTCAAACTCACAGCACCTGAGGCACAACCAGCTCTGGGCTCTGATAGGAAAGATTCCTCTTAAGTTCATTGGTCTGCTACCTAAGGGCAGGTTGCCAACGAAAGAGTACAATTTCTCCTGGTTCTCCCTGGAATCCTGTGAAGCCGAGAAGATTCCTGTCGTATCGCAGAGGAAGAGAGTAAGAATCGCGCGCCACCCCAGGATTTGTCCCAGTACACTGTCTTCTTTGTCCAATCACATTCCCAAAGAAATCATTCACCATGGCTCTGAAATTGTCTGTATGCCTGACTCCTCTCTGCCCTGTGAAGAGTTAAGCCTCAAGCATCTGGCCTACCCTTGAGTGTCATATTCTGTCGCAGGCATAGAACCACGTCTGCACACCATCTTGTCACCTGTTGCTAAGTTTTCAGCAGTGTCAGTTCCCAGACTTTTTTGAACTATTCCTTATATGGATAAAGGAAACCATGATATATATAAGGTTCAGAGCTATCCAAAGTTTCAAGCACATACTGGGGGTGGGGTGGGGGACGTCACATGAAAGAATATGTCTGGGTGTGAAGAAAATCTACTCTGCTCCCAGTTAAACTAGACACAAAACCAGCTGTAACTTCCTTGTAGCTACCCAGATATGTGTGCGTGAGTATATAACTGCCCACCCGGTCCTTCTAAATGCGTTCAACCTTCCTCCCGCAGAAACACAGGGGCCCTCACTATTCCAGTACAGCAGTTCTCACTCTGTTGAGATCAAGTCTGTCTTTTCCTCTGCCTTATCTTTCTTACATCTGGTGCTGAAAACACGATCCTTTTAGCATTCTCTGGTGAGAAGGCCTCCTTCCCACCTCCCAGGTCATTCCATAGGCACCAGACTCCTGTTAAGCTCACTATATAGGCTAGTCATGCACTACTTCAGCCTGAGACCTCCGGTCTTTTGTGGACCGAGTGAGTGCGTCTGTGAGTAGCTCAGGTCCTGAGGATGGAACTTGGGTCCTTGAGACTTTATTGGTGGCTGTGCAAGCCCAGCTTGGCCTTGATCTTTTGCCTTTCTCCAGTTCTGCCCCATCACTGTCCTCTGACTTCTTCTTCCCAGACTCTCTGATCTCCAGTCATGGAGGTCTTTTGCCATCTGATTCCGCAGGTTGAGCAGACAGCTCAGGCTGCGGACAAACGGTTCTTTAAGGCTAGGGCCTATTGCCCAGTACGGCCTGACTCAATTCTTCATGGCCTGATGCTTTTACCCAACAGTGTGAAACTCTACTCTGGATAACTAGACCTAATGTGCTGAAGGTTGAGTAGAAGTTCTTGTGCTGAATGTTGAGAACCACATCGTACTTCCAGTTTGCACGCCTGCTCAAATACTGCTGTATGCTCAGAATAAGATTAGATAAGACTCCATTGAGGAAATGAGTAGCTTCAGGCCTCTAGAGGCCTTCACAGTCACCTCAACAGTACAGACTGGCCTTCACAGTCACCCCCACAGAACACACTGCTCTCAACAGACAGCACTCCCAGAGTATGCACTGGCCCTTTACAGCTACGCCCACAGTACAGGCTGCCCTTCCCAGACAGGCACCTCCACTGTAAAATCTTCCCCAGCAAGCCCTGACTGTGGAGGTCATGATTTCAGGTGTGGTTTGTGAAAGAATAAAGATTTTAAACTATCCCCCACTGACCCTGCTGTGAGGACAAGTGCACCTCACAGAAAAGAATAAAATAACATATTTTGGGGATGTAGCCTGGCTATAGCCACCACAAACCATCTGGCCTCGATAAGGCCTGACTCAACAGTCCTGAGAAAAACGAGAATTAGGGTCAGCTTGCCCCAGAAGGAGGGTGGCCTAGAGTTGAACTGAGCCCAAGTTACAAACCAATGAAATTGCTTTGTGTGACTGTTGCCAACTACCTATGTAATTTTCCCTACAAATCCCTTCCCCTAATTGGGCTCGGGGTCGACTCCTCTGTCTCTTGTGTGAGATACGCGTCGTCCCCAGAGCTCTGGTTCCCCAAATACACCTCTTGTTTATTACATCAAGACTGGTTTCTCGTGAGTTCTTGGGGGTTGCGTTGTCTCGAGATTTGAGTGGGGGTCTTCCCCATCCCGGTGGTCTTTCAGTTTGCACCTTAGTACTAAGTGAGTAAAAACAGGAAAGATAAGCCATTGGCTACAAAAACCCCAATTAAAATGTAGATAAGAAAAAACATTAGCAATAAACAAAACATTTAGATGAATTTGAGGCTAGAAGGAAGTACCATTGAACATTTAAAATTAATATCCTAAGACATAAAATGACAATTGCTTCTATTAAATAAGTACAGGCTGCCAGTTACAGAGAAAGAAATCTTAGTGAAATGACAGCATGCAAACTGAAAACGGCTTCATGGAAAAGCTCGGATTCCACAGCGCGGAGCCTCTTACAAAGTCAAAAGAACAGACAGTGAAAAGCGGCAAGACCACACAGCTAAAGAGCTCCGTCTGCAACTATGGTAGCTCTAGAAAAGCTATTACAGTTGGCCTGGAAGAGAAACGGAACACAATTTGGAAAGTAAAATTCCTCCAAGTCAGAGTGACAGACCGCAAACACTTACAGTGGAATTGAAACGACGTCCAACTGCAAGTTCCATGTCTGTTTGCTGCAAGATGATATTCTCAGACACCGAGACTGTCTTACCAGGCTGTAAGAAGCCATGGGAAAGGACAAGGCACATGGAGAAATGATGCTAATGCAAGGAAGGCAGACTAACTCCAGAAAAGAAGACAGGGAAACTGCGGAGCGTTCTTGCTGTAACAGGAAACAGTACCACATGGGAAGGCAGTGGAGAGCGCCAGTACTCATTCAGTCACGACACATGACTAAACGTAGGAAACCTAAAGACGGTGGTTTACAAAACATAAATTCTTATTTCCCACATGGAAAGTACAAGCCAAGTGATAACATCTAACTTAGGTAGAAGACAGCGCTATGCAGCCCGCTGGTGTCTAGGAGGCCTGGGCAAGCCCAGTTGTGGGTGAAGATGGTTTGTGCCCTGTGTATTCAGATGCTGAATGCTGTGCTCAGATTGGGTTGAAGTCTGGACATTAGCATTGTCATGATATTTAGAGCATCCCCGTCTCAGTGATGTATGTGTAAAGACTGTTTTCTATCCCCTCTGATACCACCGTGACGACACACATGGACCAGAGAGAGCCAAGGCAAGACTCAGAGGCAGGTAAAAGATCTCATGGCTGGAAAGAAGACAGCCATGGAAGGTTAGAAGGCTCAGAACCTGCCCAGCTTAGTGTTTATAGCCTATGAATAAACATGCTGGGTCTCATGTCATACTCAGGAGCTGACATGGTCCAGAAGTGTAGAGATGCCCCGCTGTTATTCAGGAATAAGGGGATGGCAAACCAACCCCCAAAATTACTTTTACAGACTAGAGGCAAGAGAGTAAGGGCTATGTCACATTAGCAATGTTACCCTTTGCCAGGATTAAAGTGCAAATAATAAATACTCCAATAAACCATTTACTGTTCTTAGAATCAAATTTCATCTTAATTGTTCACTTTTTATCAAACTACAAGTATCTTAGGAAAAAATCATTTACACAGAATAATCATGCTAATTCTCATGTATATGTGTGTGTGTGTGTGTGTGTGTGTGTGTGTGTGTGTGTGTGTGTAGATATATAATCATGACTTCTTTCTGAGCATGGTAGTAATGTTTTCTGTAAGTAGACAGATATTAGACAAATTAGAATGCAGATAAGAATGTCAGCATAAATGAATGCACTATTTTATAATGCCAACTCTCTCTGCATGCTTTGAAGAAACTATATGCACATTTACTGGTTTATATACAACATTTAGTGTCTATATTTGAACCAAAATTATTAAAGATCTATTCTTTGGACTAGTGTCCTTTTCTCTGACTAAATCAAATTAAGAGGACAATGGTAATCTTTTCATACTTGGGTGCCCTTGAACTTTACAGAGTTTGAACTAAAAGCACATGTAGGTAGAACACCTTGGTATTAAACATGAAAGACGTTTACTTGCTATGTCAAAGCACAATCTACTGAACAATAAGTAAATGAAAGACTGTCAAATATAAAAAACATTGACTTCTGAGGTATGTTAGAATTTAATATAAATATTTAGTCCATTGGTGTGACTTAATCATTTTTGAATATAGCATTTACATATAGAGAATATATAAAAATGGAGCACTTTAGGTCATTGTCATCCTTTAGAATTGTGTTGTCAGGACCTCACAAGGGACAGTTGAGTTCAGCTGCGTACGTGTTGTCTCGACTCAGACAATGCACACATACACTAAGTGCAGATCTATGCTTTCTTTGGTCTTCTGTTTTTCAAGTAGGAATTTATCAGAAATTCCAGGTGTTGGTCCACACATCTGAACACAGCATTGTTCAAGTGGAAACAGCAGGACTCTGAACTCAAGACCAGCCTGAGCTACATACAATAAAGAAGACTAATTTCCTGGAGACATTTGAAAACTGTCCTCACACGGCTTACCTGATGCTTGGTTTTAGTCACAGTCTCACAATATAGCCCTGCCTGACCAGGACCTGCTTTGTAACTTTGCTCTGCCCTCTTGCTGGGCCTCCTGAGAGCCAGGCTTACTGGTCTGTGTCTTTGTTTGATTCACACCGTGCCTTGAATTGTGACTTTGAAGCTAACTTATGAATATGGCATGGTCTTAGTGAATTAGCTGTGAGCAAGGCAGGTCCCTTACAGATATGTATGAGATGCTGGCTTGATAAGGAGGCTACCCCTCTTGTATCACCAGGTAAACCACTTTCCATAGCAAGGCCATCTTTATAAAGACCTAAACATGATGCAGATGATAAGACATCAAGGTCAGAAGCCAGTGTCCTGCTGTATCTGGACAGGAAAAGCAGACATGGTCTGTAGTGCTCCTAGCAGTCCTTAGACCCATTACAAATGTGGGATGATGTGAATTACTCAGAGGGCTACAAACACGTCAAAACCTTCCAGAAGTTCTCCATCTTATTTAAGAAAGAAAAAGTATAAGTACTATTCCACAATGAAAAGACACAGGAAGATTCTATTAAGGGGCTGGTGGGATGGTCCACTTGGTAAAGACACTTTCCATGCAAGCCCAATGACCTGAGTTTGGTTCCATAACCAATAGTAAAGGGGAAAGGAGAGAACCAACTCCGAAGAGTTGTCCTCTGACATCTTCATGTGCGCCATGACACCCATGCATGTCCCCATACCAGTGGTTTAAAAAATAAAGTTAAGACTGTTATGAGCATTATAGTAAGATGCTGCACAAATGTGAGTTTAGGTTTCTTTCATGGAAACATTCTTTAGCAATGTAACTTAGCTGCTAATGATGAACGAGCGATATATTTCTTACTGATATATGCTCAACTAACAGATTGTGATATAGGTGTCAATGATCTCTAGTGACATTGACACAAAGCTCTTAGTTTCTAAGGGTGTGAGTTAATACACAACAACTCACAAAGTTGGCAAAGTGTTTTAACTATTTTCTCTGAGCTCCAATTGTTCAGCTATGGCTTTGTTTGTTTGTTTGTTTGTTTTTGTTTTTGTTTTTGGCAGTTCTGCAACTTTATTTGACATCCAGCTGGTATGTTCTCATCCACATCGACCATCTGTGGATGTTTTTAGTGTGGTCACAGGCACATAACTAACCACTGTGTAGAGCTTGTTTGGTGAGTCCTCATCCACATTTCCTGGACAAACGTCCTTGGATGTGATACAGACCTTTCCTTCTTCCCTTGGCCCAGACAGCTTTATTGAGCCTGGTGTCAATGCACACATCTGGAGGCCCCATCTCCTTCATGGCAAATTTCCATGAGCGCCTGAGAGGCACACTTCTTGAAGCCCCCTCCATGAATGCACTTGTGAATGTTGATGGTGTATTCTCTTGTCACCACCTTGTTGATGGCAGAGCAGCCCTTCTTCTCACCATCTTTCTTTGACAGAGCCATACTGGGCCTAAGTTGGAAAGGACAGGCTCAGGGGTTTGTGGAAAAGAAAGCTGCTCCAGCTGCATTCTACATATTTTCAAGCCTGCTAATGTGATTGTACGTGTGTGTTTGTTACCTCACTATTCCACGAGTGCTTGGCCATCATGGGTGCTCAATAATGAGCTGAGAGCAAGAAAAACAGCCTGTTGTAGGCAATCTGCTATTTGGATCCATACAATCCCTGACTCAGCTCTGATAAACACATGGAAAAAATGCATAAGGAGATCTCTGAAGTGTGTGCTCTTCCCTTTAGGAATGCTCAGAGGAAGGAGCAGGGAGTGGCTTTAGGAGCTGCAGAAGCATAGCAGCAGCCTGAGCTGGGTGCAGAGCACTTCCTGTAGGGCATCTTGGGCCACGCCACACAGGGCTCTGCTCATCAATTATCAAAACTGGAGAGCTAGGAAATGGGGGTGTCATCCAACCTAAGCCTCAAAAGACATCTTGATTAATCAAGTCTAAAGGCTTAAATTCATTGGCCTTCCCTTCAGGTAAACAATGTATCTAACATTCTTCAGAATGAGAGGAAACAGTTCATAAACCCACGGAAGAAAGCAGCGTGCCAAGGCCTGAGTGAGGGGCAGGGAGCTCAGAGCCAGCCTGCACAGCACTGCGAACATCTAAAGGGTGGAGGTAACTTGCTCGCTTTAATTCTATTTTATACTAAAAAGACAGGCTAAATGGATAAAATAGGTTAAAAGGAAGGACCAGATACTCATAAAGTAAGGACAGAGATGATAAAAAAAGGAGAAAACTAAGATTCTAATAATTAAAATTCACCTTGGAAGTACTTTATATACATGTGTGAAATGTCATAATGAAACTCAATTTCTGTACAATTAATACACACTAATAATAAAAAGATGTTAAAAATTCACTTTGGAGGTAACAATTGGCTGCTCAAAATTGAATTAGTGATGAAGGCAAGGTCATACTTTAAAGGAAATAATTAAAATGTGCACCCCATCCCAATACATAATAAAAGAAGCTGTCTTCCCTCAGAGATTTCCTTTCTATCACTAAGGCAAAAATCTAATGTCTGAGGTTTGCTTCAAGTGGACCGGGGCCTGACATTTTACAAACACTGAGGTGCACATTCCTGTCTGACGTGTAAATGGGCATTCGATTCTGCTGCAGCTGTCAGAACCCCCACGAGAAAAAGAGTAAAAGCTCAGAGGAAAGTCCACTTCTCCTTTACACGAAGGTGCAGGCTCTGAGCACTGCTCCACATGGTGAGAGCCATCTTCTGTCTTTATCTCCTGTCCACTGCACTTGCTCGCAGATGGCATTCCCACCAAGCCCTGTAGCTATTCAGTCTCTCATTCCAGACATCTTCTAGGAGACCCTGAGAAGAACGGCACCAGACAGACTCGCAGCACAGCGTCTGCTCCTTTAGCTCCCAGGTGTACTGTTGAATGTACCCAAATTAATATAGAATTTGACATTTTTTAAACCCAGGACTACTTCAAAGGATTTCTTTATGCAACAGGAAATTCTGAAGCCAAGTACCATCTCCCCAGCATGTGCCACATGCTTGCTAACTGCTTCCGGTAGAACCAGTAGATTGCCACACTCAGCAGCCTTATGGTGCCTGGGCCTCCTGAAATCCCATGTGGGATTTAAAGCTCAGGATGGGCACTACTTTCCTAAACTCTCAGTCGTGCACTGTGAAGGCTAGCCTCAACTCAACTTACATTCTGCTTCCTACCACTTTGTTAGGGACGTAAGCCTAGCTTTATGAGGTCGCCGATGAATACGGTTTTCATTTTAGGCAAACATGATACCAGCTCTAAATCAGCGGATTCCTGAAAACAAAACAAGGATCAGCAAACTCTGCAGCCACTGGCCCAAGGCAGCTGCATTCGCAAACAACCTTTTATATGGGGAATCCATGCCCACTTGTCCCTAGATCTGTTCCTTTGTGTGGCAGTGACAGTTTAGTGTCATATAAACCTGTCTGGTGGCCACAAAACCTGAGATCTTTCCCCCATGATCTTTGAAGAGAATGTTGACTGACCACTGACACAGATGGGGAAACTGGTAATAATAGCTAATTCTGCCCAGCAGACTCAAGAGCACAGAAAGGTCCTGGTGATGTCCCGTTAAGTCACACCTTCATGGTATGTCCCATGCAGTAAAGAAATGGTTCATTTTGAAAAGTAAGGGAGAAATATCAATAATAGTAATGTTTTAAATGTTATGATGAGCTAATTCTAAAGATGTAGAATATTTGAACATACTTCTCAAAAATTCAAGAAATTGATTAATATTGAAGATTGTGTGCAGCAGAGCAAAATATGTATAATTTTTATGTACTTGAAATATTTACTTAGACAGAACGGAACCTGGCCAACAAGCAATTTCTATAAAAGTTTGAGAGGAAAACAACCGCAGAGGGGATTCTCTGAGTATAGAGAACTTTTGCAAGCAAATTAATAAATGTAACTTGAAATCTTGAAAAGTTATTGGTCAATATAGGAATAACAATGAGAACCTTTTAAAAGTAAGATGAAAGCCTGTGATAGGCTACTGAATTCATTTCTTGAAAGCAGCTTATGGATTTGTATGCCTAATGTAAGGATTAAAGTTGAAATATGTAAGGATTATTATCAAGAACCAAAGCAACAGCAAATTAAACCCAACGGATCAAAAATAAGCATGAGAAAATATTAAAGAAAGGTGACATAGGTAAGTTAAGAGAAAATCAAGAAAGACAAAAGTTGCCTAACAAAACTGAAAGTAAGAGCTCCATGAAAATACGGACCAATCTCCATGAAAGAAATGGTGGGCCCACAGCAGTAACAACTAATAATTCATAAGCATTAATATAGACATCCTCACAGGATAAGAGGAAGCAAGAGGCATCCATTTTCCCAACATGTAGGATTCAGACGTTCAGAAGACTGAGTCAGACCCTGAAGAAGCCACCATAACAGACATGGTGTAGCCGCCCATCTTTTGTGTATTAGAATAACTACAGGAACTCACCCGGAAGAATACCCCACCAGCTTGTAGAGTCACTAGTGGATTCTTCCAAATATTTAAGCAATAGCTAACAATTTATATAAAAATCTCTTCAAAAATAATAGGGAATGACCTAAATTATTCTGTAAAGTTAGGATAACTTTGCTAACAATATCCTGTCAGTCACTCATAAGGAAACAAAACCCAAGCTGATCTTCCTTCCTGGTGAATGCAAGTGTGAACAATGGCAAACCAAGTACAGTGGCTTGGACACTGTGGCGTATGACAAAGGCATGTCCTGATCAATAGGTTCCTGGGAGCACGCTGCCTTCCAGGGTAGCCAACGGCTGGTGCCCTGTTACAGACAAGACAAACAAGGCTTTGTCAGCCATTAATATATACCCAGAAAAGAAAAGTCAATCAAAATAATGATATATGTGCACACACACACACACATACACACACACACACAAAGTATACCTTCAGTCTTAGTCTTCAAAATGTTTGTCTTGATGCCAATTGCCAATTGTGTACACCTTACAATTCTTATTAGTGACCTGCCCTCTCCTAAAATATAACCCAATATCTACACATTAGTTTTGAAGAAACCCTTGTGGAATTTCGTCAGCCAACCACTACCCGTGATTCTCCCAAAGCGCGTCACGTACACGTCTGAAAACAGTATGTCATGACAACGCTTTATTGCTGTCCAGAGGACTGAGGTGTCGCACCAGGTTTTATTTCTGTGGCCTTTATTAGCCCTCTACCACTTGATCAGTGGATATCTCTAATAGTAATTTTTTTTTCAGAAACTGGAGTTTGCAAGTCCTGCTTTGAGAATGTAATATTTCAAAAAACGGTCTAAGCTTGGGGAAAAAACCAATTACATAGACAGCATTAAAATGCCAAGCAGCGGGCAGAAGCGATTCTGGATCAGTTTAAACCAGTGATTGATGAAACTCTAATCCAAGCTGAAGGAACAGTTTCACGACAAGCTGTGGCCATTCCACACACTTCATCAGCTGCCATAATTAGCCTGGTGTTTCAATTTGTGAGAACTGGTGGGGACAATTTTCCTCAGAATGCAAACATCAAAACCAGGGTCCTTCTGACTGAAGAAGACTGACGAGTGCTCTCTGAGCCTCGGTTAACTGAGAGATTAATTATTGCTGATGGGAGGCTGTGCTGTGACTGTCACTCTGCCTGTGTGCATTACTCCTAGCATTAGGGGACGGACATGGTCGCTAGTGCACTACTCAATCAAGCAGCCTCACATCAGAGCACAAAGTTGCTTTTGATATCCAGAGTATTTTTGATTGATTTTTCTTCCAGTTTTATGGGTCCAGGAGTCACATATATGTATTTATATTAGAATTTCTAAGCAGCTTTTCAAATGTTGGGAGATTTGGTTAGTGTATTTCACCCAAATTGTGGTGAAATACAGACTTCACACATTTCTGTGACTGTATGTAGACATCCCTCAGGTTTGTTTAGGTTGAAGAGCACGGTATGTTCTGTGAGAAAGTGATGAGAATATTGCTTGCCTTTTTTGGTCAACTACTGAACTATAACCTTTCCCTGGAATTATGGATATTCACTCTGACTTTTCATAGTGTAGGCTGATTAAAGTAGATGGTGGGAAGCGAGTCCCTTAGCTCCCTTACAACAGAAGCATTTTCTTTAGTCCTTGGGTCATGAAGAAAGCCAATCTCAGATCAACAGCACACTGTAGACAGCATCATGCAAATTACACCAAAGCTTTCATTGTTAATACTCTGATTGGTATTAGTTCTTTTTTCATTAAGAATGTTTCCAAGATAAAATGTCCACTCTGTGTTTGTAAATTCTCCTTCAATTGGCCCACAATGCATGAGCTGGAAGTGGTTCCATGAACTGAAGAAGCAGCAGACACAGTCGAGATCTGTGTCTGGCCTATGGTGCTGTGCAACGCTAGGGTGCTTGAGAGCAGAAAGAGGCTGACACCACAGGACACGCTTGCCCAAGTTTCCAGAGAAAATTGTATCCACATTCTGCTAATACCTTTCCACTATAAGCAATTGGGTAAGCATATCCTTCTGTAGTACTATCCAGGAACACAACGTCTGTCACAAAGTTCAGTTTATTTATCTAATGATCACTTTAAAAATGCAACAGGAAACAGATGAAATTAGCTCTGTATTCAGAAAGCATCTAAGCTAAGGTATTATCATGTGTCACAGAGTAGAAATCTTAGCGACAGTTACAGGGCTTACCCAAGTCTTCGGGATCTATGGTGCATTTTATACCCCGCTTTCTGCAGCTAGAGATGCCACATTTAAAGTGCTCCCTAGCTACGCAGCTAAAGATCAGATAACACAGACTGCGAGACTGCGAAATCTTCCCAACCTCATGGAGCAGTTGTTTGCTACGTGCTGAGAAAATTCTAGAGTTCAGTGGGCCTTCGTACTTAACTTAATGGTCAATGAGAGCAAACTTGCCATCATCTTTACAAACATGCACCAGAGACACAGATAGACCTTAAGACCCCAAACCCTTCTGTGAACACAAGACAGGACATCAACAGGGCAAAGAAGAATGGCAGATGGTGGAGGAGCCAGTGCGCGGCTGACACACAACACAGCATACACTAGGCCAGGAGGACAGCATCATCTTACGCATGAGTGAGGTGCAGTGGGGAAAGACAGGAGCATTTCCTCAGCTGGGACTGAGCCAGCATAGAGCTGTATCCACCAATACAGTTGCAGCAGTCACTGGCCAGGACCTGCTTTCATCATGTGCCGATCGGCAACTTCTGACTCAAGCCCTGGGCTCAACCACTCCCATGCTCTAGTTCCAACCAAACCATTACAGAATTGCAGTCTATTCTGGTGGGAATCTGGGACTACTGTCTATTTGATTATTTTTTCTTTTTTATTATTTATTTGTTCATTCATTTATTTATTTTTATTTATTTGAGTACACTGTAACTGTCTTCAGACACACCAGAAAAGGGCATCAGATCCCATTACAGATGGTTGTGAGCCACCATGTGGTTGTAGGGATTTGAACTCAGGACCTCTGGAAGAGCAGCCAGTGCTCTTAACCACTGAACCATCTCTCCAGCCCTTGATTGTTTTTCAAAACTGCTCTTACGTATATAAAGTGTGTTCAAAATTGAATCATTCATTTTACTTTTGCTATAAATAGAGGAAAAAATGTTAAGTCCAGAATGATAAAATAGTAATGAAAATAACTCCTTGAACTATAATGATTTTGCCATTAACAATATAAAATACATTTTTTTCTGGGGTTCTGTGGTCCTCTGTAAAAATATGTCACAAAGGTGATTCTTGTCACACACTCACATGACTTGATTTGAAAAGTCTGAACCTGTTTGTACCTACTTGGAGATCTTGAGAATAACTAGAGTACAAGCAAAAGAAGCTGCATAGAATTAGGGTGACTGAGCAGGACAGCAAGTGTTGACATTTCCATGTGGCACACAGACCAGAGCAGAAAGCCTCGCTCTCACTCCTCCCACATAGCCCAGTAGAAGGGTAGGAAACACCGTTCTTCAGCATGTTTTAGGATGCTTCTGCGAAGAACTGACTCATGGACAGATCTCCATTTCTACTGTGTCACAATGGAGAACCTTTCTATAGGCTTGACAGGCTCTTCTCCTCTCTTCAAAATGATCGAGAGTCCTTTTGAGTAACTCTAACTGGAAGGGATGCCCAGAAACTGGCCAAGTAGAGTCCTGGCAGTCTGTAGAAACACACCCGCCTGTGCTGTTCACTGATAGACTTCCCACTTCTCATCTGGATTATTGTCTTCCTTTGCACATAAGCGTGGATTTCTGCCTGTTCTTTGGGACAGCCAGCTTCAAAACCAGAACCGTTTAAGTGTTATTTTATGAGATGCTAAAAAGTAGAATCTAAGTCTTAGACAAGAATTCAACTTTAATCTAAAGTTCAAAATAACCCAGGAGAAGCAGAAAACCGCAGTCAGAACGATGTCAGGAGTTCTACCCGTGCATGCTGACGGTTTCTACCTGCCTACAAAGCCAGGATGCAGGAGGCTGGGGCAGGAAGATCTCATGCACAAACCCAGCCTGGGGCTACACTGAGAGCTCCAGTCACAAAGCAGCTCACTTATGGACTGAATTACTTACATACGCTTCCTTCTTATATACTTCACTGCAGTTACCGTATGGACGGCACCGAGCTGTCATTAATCCATTTAAAAACCTCCTTCCCTGCAGAATACGATGAGGAGAGAATTGTATCTAATGACTAATTCCTGAGAAAGTATGTCAGTAAGTTCACACTCTAAAAAGAGTCAAAGTGGGATTGCTACTCCAGTGACAAATCCCTGAGAATGCTTTTAAAGTCAATTTCTATGGAATCAACTTCCATGTCCCTAAAATGGTAGAGAGATTGCTGACTTTCAGTTCTGAGAGACACACTGGCAGCATGAATGCCAGCATGCCCGGTCATAGCATCTACATGACGAGGAACAAAAGCTTTCTTCTTATCCAGGCTCCATGAGGAGACTCGGCTCAGATTAAAGGTGACTCTTCCCACCTCAAAAGATCTGCATTAAAAGTGGGTCTTCCTGCTTCAAGTGACTTAATTAAGGAAAACTCCCTCCCACGGGTATAGGCAGCCTTTCTGATGTTGGTCAATCCAGAGTTGACAACTAAGAATAGCAGCAAAGCACAGCACAGCACACACAGCACAGCACAGCACAGCACAGCACAGCACACACAGCACACACAGCACAGCACACACAGCACAGCACAGCACAGCACACACAGCACAGCACACACAGCACAGCACAGCCCAGCACAGCACAGCACACACAGCACAGCACAGCACAGCACAGCACAGCACAGCACAGCACACACAGCACACACAGCACAGCACACACAGCACAGCACAGCACAGCACACACAGCACACACAGCACACACAGCACACACAGCACAGCACACACAGCACAGCACAGCACAGCACACACAGCACAGCACAGCACACACAGCACAGCACAGCACAGCACACACAGCACAGCACAGCACAGCACAGCACACACAGCACACAGCACAGCACAGCACACACAGCACACACAGCACAGCACACACAGCACAGCACAGCACACACAGCACAGCACAGCACACACAGCACAGCACAGCACACACAGCACAGCACAGCACACAGCACAGCACACAGCACAGCACAGCACAGCACACACAGCACACACAGCACAGCACAGCACAGCACAGCACAGCACAGCACAGCACAGCACAGCACAGCACAGCACAGCACACAACACTTGCCAGGGTTATCTTCTTGTACCATCCTCACTCACTCTAGTCTCATGGAGTAAATGGTTACACAACGGAGCTTCACTCTTAAACGGAAACTTGGCTTGAGACGTTTTCCCAGTTGTTTCCTTGTGGTACCTTTCCTGTGTGAGTCTATATTTGTTTAGTTCTGGAAAATACTACAAGTTTAATAGGGCAAAGACAGATGAACTGAATATCTAGAGTAGATACTTTCCCAATAATGTGTTCTGAAGGTAACTAAGTTCTGTCTATATCATTTAAAACACAAAAGAAACTATACTGTCAACCTCTTTGAGATCAGAATACATAGTAATAATGAAGGAGTTTGTTTCTAAAGTACATTGGTAAGTTGGGGGAAACTGGACAGTGTCTTTGCTCGGAAACAGAAGCCACAGTTACAGTGCAGAGGCAGTGTGCTGATACCCGTTAGCAGACAGAGCTTTTTCGAAAGTGAAATTTCCTTTATGTATGGACCCCAGAGCTGCCACTGAAGGTTGAAATGCTGTTAAACCAGAGCTTCACCCAATGTGGTAGCTATGCTCAGCAGAGGGCTTTACTTCATGGAATACAAAGCACTTCAAAAGTGGACCTGCAAATCTCCTGATCCCAGCAACTTAGGCCTCTCCAGGCTTCTCCACCGTCAGCAGGGATGTCCACAAGAGCAGCAGGAGGAGCTCGGGAATTTTATCAGTAATACTTTAGGATAAAAGATAGACTATGCACATTATGAGCAAACACATCTAACCATGTGCAGTCCCCTCGTTACCGTTTGGCTACACCATTAGAAATCTCCCTACCATTTAGGGTTGGCAGCAAGCACAAACATGAACATTTCTTTTATAAACCTTGTATATATTGGGCACAGAGATTTGAGACTTCCTCAATTATGCCATCAGAACTAGGAAGTCTATTAGAACTTGCAGATGAGATCGCCTCCACCCTTTGGATATTATTTATGTGTAGTAGATGTCAGAGCTAAGATGACTGATGATTTCTGAATTCATTTAGCAAAACTATATATATATATAATGTCAGAACCTCCCAGAGACCAGCAAACAAGGCTTCAGCTTCAGGCTGACAGAGTTTCAAATCTCATCTTTCCAAAAACTTATTTTCAAAAAAAATACTCTTATATATTGTTTATGGGCTTTATCAACTCACATGAGTTTCTCCAGAAGGTAAGGACAAATAGAAGTGATCTTCTGAAGGCAACACAACCATAGTGGAAAGTTAGAGAAAGAGGGAGCTGGACAGAAGGCTCAGTAGTTAAGAGCACCTGAGGCTTCTGCAGAGGGCACCCATCTCTCTTCCATCCAATTCAATTCAAGTTCAATTTCCAGGACCGATAAGGCAACTCAGAACCTCCTCTAACTCTAGTATCAGGGTTCCAATGTCTTGCAGCCTCTATGAGCACAGGCACATAATGTGGTACACATACATACACACCCACAAAACACCAGTATGTAGAAGATAAAAATAGATCTTTAAGATGTAGGGAAAAGTACAAGGCAGAGGCACACTGTTCTTCACACACAGGATAGCACATGTCAGGGTCATCTATGGCTATGGAAAGCCACAGGGAAACTTGGAGAGGCATACCTTCAGTCTTCTAACAGCAAATACACTTTCAAAATCACAGGGAGATTTGATAAAAATAATTAAAACATTAACCGAATGTAATGGTCTTCTCATTAGCATAAGAAAACCCATGTCCTTTTATTCCAGGCTTGGTGTTTGAGAAGCAGTTACACTCACTAGTAAAGGGTACGTCTGAGGAGGGCTGAGAAGGCTTTTCCTGTGCTCGCTTTTGAGACAGTGTTGTTACGCAGCCCTGCCTGGCCATCCCAGAGCTCACTCTATCAATGAGACTGGCCCCAACCTTCAAAATGTCCTCTTGTCTCTACTCCAGGAGTGCTGGGGTTCTAGGAGTGTACTCCACACAGGGCTAGGAGAGGCCTTCTGAAGGAAGGAGTGGAGAGAGCCCCCGAGTGTGTGGTGTGGAGAGGACTGTTGGGCTGGAGGTGAGACAGGGATGGACAGCAGCAGCATGCTCCACAGCATGCTCCACAGTCTAGCGCCTTAGTGAGTGCCCACACACATTCTCTTTTCAGGATCCACTCATTCTTCAGAGCCTGCAATCAGCATCAAGGGACCACATTGTCCAGCTGAGATTACAGAAGAGGAAGATTAGTTTCATTGAATAACCCAATTGTTGTGAGGTAGCTCTTTGGAAATAGCTCAGAGTAGATTTAATAAAAAACTAATGTCAACACCTGTAATGTCTTTATCACCAACATAAAAATTTAAAATGATAAAATTAAAAGGTAAATAAAATTTTAAAACACAGACAATTGGTTAAGTAATATGTATCTAGCATAACATAATTTATTCATGGCCAAATGCTTTCACTTTAAAAAAAAGAGAGGTATTTTACCTCACTGTTCTTCACAGCTGCGGATCCCCTTTTGTACAGGAAGTGGCTTCTGTTTGCTCTGACCACCCTGAGTGACTCTGTCTGGGTTAGTGCTCAGTCTACCCACAGTCATTAACAGGTCCTGCTGACAGGCTAGTGACCTGCGCTTTGCTAAATCTGCAGGCATGTTCTGCACCCATCCAGTGACTTCTTGGCATCAAGTGACATGGCACACCGTGCCTTACCTCTCATGCAGTCTCTCTCCTGGACTTCTTCAATAGCACCACCGTTTGCTTGATTTTTCTCCTGTGTCAACACATCTCCTTTAAGGGGCTTTCTACTCCAAATGGCACAAATATTGACATTCCTTAAAATGTCTATCTTTCCTCTCTCCTTATCCTTTATCAGAACTCTAGTTTATGATTTTTTTTTATTAACTTGAGTATTTCTTATATACATTTCAAGTGTTATTCCCTTTCCCGGTTTCCGGACAAACATCACCCTCCCCCCTCCCCTTCCTTATGGGTGTTCCCCTCCCAAACCTCCCCCCATTGCCGCCCTCCCCCCATAGACTAGTTCACTGGGGGTTCAGTCTTAGCAGGACCCAGGGCTTCCCCTTCCACTGGTGCTCTTACTAGGATATTCATTGCTACCTATGGGGACAGAGTCCAGGGTCAGTCCATGTATAGTCTTTAGGTAGTGGCTTAGTCCCTGGAAGCTCTGGTTGCTTGACATTGTTGTACTTTTGGGGTCTCGAGCCCCTTCAAGCTCTTCCAGTTCTTTCTCTGATTCCTTCAACGGGGGACCTATTCTCAGTTCAGTGGTTTGCTGCTGGCATTCGCCTCTGTATTTGCTGTATTCTGGCTGTGTCTCTCAGGAGCGATCTACATCCGGCTCCTGTCGGTCTGCACTTCTTTGCTTCATCCATCTTGTCTAATTGGGTGGCTGTATATGTATGGGCCACCTGTGGGGCAGGCTCTGAATGGATGTTCCTTCAGTCTCTGTTTTAATCTTTGCCTCTCCCTTCCCAGCCAAGGGTATTCTTTTTCCTCATTTAAAGAAGGAGTGAAGCATTCACATTTTGATCATCCGTCTTGAGTTTCCTTTGTTCTAGGGATCTAGGGTAATTCAAGCATTTGGGCTAATAGCCACTTATCAATGAGTGCATACCATGTATGTCTTTCTGTGAGTGGGTTAGCTCACTCAGGATGATATTTTCCAGTTCCAACCATTTGCCTACGAATTTCATAAACTCGTTGTTTTTGATAGCTGAGTAATATTCCATTGTGTAGATGTACCACATTTTCTGTATCCATTCCTCTGTTGAAGGGCATCTGGGTTCTTTCCAGTTTCTGGCTATTATAAATAAGGCTGCGATGAACATAGTGGAGCACGTGTCTCTTTTATATGTTGAGGCATCTTTTGGGTATATGCCCAAGAGAGGTATGGCTGGATCCTCAGGCAGTTCAATGTCCAATTTTCTGAGGAACCTCCAGACTGATTTCCAGAATGGTTTTACCAGTCTGCAATCCCACCAACAATGGAGGAGTGTTCCTCTTTCTCCACATCCTCGCCAGCATCTGCTGTCACCTGAGTTTTTGATCTTAGCCATTCTCACTGGTGTGAGGTGAAATCTCAGGGTTGTTTTGATTTGCATTTCCCTTATGACTAAAGATGTTGAACATTTCTTTAGGTGTTTCTCAGCCATTCGGCATTCCTCAGCTGTGAATTCTTTGTTTAGCTCTGAACCCCATTTTTTAATAGGGTTATTTGTTTCCCTGCGGTCTAACTTCTTGAGTTCTTTGTATATTTTGGATATAAGGCCTCTATCTGTTATAGGATTGGTAAAGATCTTTTCCCAATCTGTTGGTTGCCGTTTTGTCCTAACCACAGTGTCCTTTGCCTTACAGAAGCTTTGCAGTTTTATGAGATCCCATTTGTCGATTCTTGATCTTAGAGCATAAGCCATTGGTGTTTTGTTCAGGAAATTTTTTCCAGTGCCCATGTGTTCCAGATGCTTCCCTAGTTTTTCTTCTATTAGTTTGAGTGTGTCTGGTTTGATGTGGAGGTCCTTGATCCACTTGGACTTAAGCTTTGTACAGGGTGATAAGCATGGATCGATCTGCATTCTTCTACATGTTGACCTCCAGTTGAACCAGCACCATTTGCTGAAAATGCTATATTTTTCCATTTGATGGTTTTGGCTCCTTTGTCAAAAATCAAGTCCCCATAGGTGTGTGGGTTCATTTCTGGGTCTTCAATTCTATTCCATTGGTCTATCTGTCTGTCTCTGTACCAATACCATGCAGTTTTTATCACTATTGCTCTGTAATACTGCTTGAGTTCAGGGATAGTGATTCCCCCTGAAGTCCTCTTATTGTTGAGGATAGCTTTAGCTATCCTGGGTTTTTTGTTATTCCAGATGAATTTGCAAATTGTTCTGTCTAACTCTTTGAAGAATTGGATTGGTATTTTGATGGGGATTGCATTGAATCTGTAGATTGCTTTTGGTAAAATGGCCATTTTTACTATATTAATCCTGCCAATCCATGAGCATGGGAGATCTTTCCATCTTCTGAGGTCTTCTTCAATTTCTTTCCTCAGTGTCTTGAAGTTCTTATTGTACAGATCTTTTACTTGCTTGGTTAAAGTCACACCGAGGTACTTTATATTATTTGGGTCTATTATGAAGGGTGTCGTTTCCCTAATTTCTTTCTCGGCTTGTTTCTCTTTTGTATAGAGGAAGGCAACTGATTTATTTGAGTTAATTTTATACCCAGCCACTTTGCTGAAGTTGTTTATCAGCTTTAGTAGTTCTCTGGTGGAACTTTTGGGATCACTTAAATATACTATCATGTCGTCTGCAAATAGTGATATTTTGACCTCTTCTTTTCCGATCTGTATCCCCTTGATCTCCTTTTGTTGTCTGATTGCTCTGGCTAGAACTTCAAGAACTATATTGAATAAGTAGGGAGAGAGTGGGCAGCCTTGTCTAGTCCCTGATTTTAGTGGGATTGCTTCAAGTTTCTCTCCATTTAGTTTAATGTTAGCAACTGGTTTGCTGTATATGGCTTTTACTATGTTTAGGTATGGGCCTTGAATACCTATTCTTTCCAGGACTTTTATCATGAAGGGGTGTTGAATTTTGTCAAATGCTTTCTCAGCATCTAATGAAATGATCATGTGGTTCTGTTCTTTCAGTTTGTTTATATGATGGATCACGTTTTATGAAGTAATTTACTCAGTTTTACAACTCTAGTTAAGACTGTCCTTACAAGAAATGGACTCAATGTTCAGCCATCTCTGACATCTCCAATGGGTTGAGTCAAAGTCATCACAGATGCAAACAGGACAGACATTGACTGATGATCTCCTCTCTCTGCTTGTCCCCAAGCTGGGCTGCTCCTTTTCTCCCAGTGACTACCATTGCCCTTAACCCAGCTTCTTTTCGTGGAAAATGACAGAAGATTAGCAAAATTTAGCATAATAATCACCTTACTCTTAGTATACCTGAATTAATTCCCATCATACCTAGACTTCTCTCTCTCTCTCTCTCTCTCTCTCTCTCTCTCTCTCTCTCTCCCTCCCTCCCTCCCTCCCTCCCTCCCTCTCTCTCCCTCTCTCTCTCCCTCTCTTCTCTCCTTTCCTCCTCCTCCTCCTCCTCCTCCTCCTCCTCCTCCTCCTCCTCCTCCTCCTCCAAGACAGCGCTTCTCTGTGTAGCCCTGGCTTTCCTGGATCTCAAACTAGCCTTAAACCCACAGAGATCTGCCTGCTTCTGTCTCCTGAGTGCTGCGATTAAAGGCATGCACCACCACAAACAGTTTCTAATTGGTCCCTTCCTTTTTTATTTTGACCTCTATAAAAGTAATTATCAACACCTTTGAAAATATAAATCTTATCTTTTCCATATTGCTTGAAAGCCTTGCAAAACTCCCAGTATAAAAACCAAAGTCTTTAATTTATACTAGAGTTCAACTATAGGTTTAGCAACAAAGCTCCTGAATCCAGTATATTCAGTGTGTGTGTTGCTCTCTCTTCCTCCCCCCTCCCCCTCACAGACACACACACACAGACACACACACACACACACACACACACACACACACAGTGGGGTCTGTTATTGAACCAGGGTTTCCCAATTGGGCTAGATTGACTATTAACCAAGCCACAAAGTTCCTCTAGCCTCTGCCTCCCTGACAATAGGACTATGGGTACATACCACTGTACCATGTTTTTTGTGAGTGCTAGGAAAATCAGGTCCTCCTGTTTACATGGTAAGCACTTTATCAATGAACCATCTCTCTAGCACCTAATATACACACATTTACATGCTCATCTCCAGCCCTAAGGGCTTCCTTTCAGTTCCTTGAAATGTAAAGGTATGTGTTCCCTGAGACCTGAAAGTTCATGTTCTCTGTAATCCCAGAGCTCTTTAGGGACATTCTACTCTCTTATCTGATCACAAGCTAAACACACTCATACACACACAGACAGGCATACGCACTAAACATACAACACAGTAAACACATACGGAGAGACAGAGACAGACAGACAGACAGATGGGGAAGGTATGGAGGAAGGAGGAGAGAGAGAGAAATCTTGCTTTGCTAACTCTCCTTCATATTTTAGCCTCAGCACCATTCCCTTGGGCACACCCCCACTTTCTCTTGCCAACCCTGCTTCCTTGCAGTGCAGTCCTGCAGATCTATGGCTTTCCCATTACAGTATTTGGAGCAATGATTAATGTCCATTATTCCTGGTAAACTATCTGCTCAGTGGGAGCAGAGGCCCTGTTTGCTTTTGCTCAAGGTTATATCCTTGACACCTAGCCTGAGTCTGATCCATACAAGATGCTCAATAAAGATTTGTTGAGTCACTGAAGAAACTTGCCATTAACAGGATTTTCAAGGATCTTTAGCTGGCCCTAAGGGGGTAAAATCCCAATCCTAATAGAAGCTAAATCCAAGCGTCTCTGTGTATCAACCCCTCCATTCAGATAATCACAAGGAGCAGAAGGGAAAACAGACACAACACATTCTCTCACACACAACTAACGAAATAAAATGTTCTAATAGAGTCAATAAATTCCCCAATGATGCAGCGCATGGTGTGTGCAAAGCAGGGGAAAGACCGCTTACAAAATGCTACGTAAGAGGGGAGTGCCACGGAGGATGCAGACCAGTCCTCTCCAGAGGGAGAGCAGACAGAATGTGAATACAGTAAGCACAGTCCAGTGTGTGCTGCTCAAGTCAAACAGGAAGGGACAGAAATAGATCACCCTTTGGACATCAACTAAAGAAGCAACAAAAGTGGGGGTAGGGTTTTGAGAAGAGAAGTCATAGATAGCCACTCTTCCTTCTTGACAGCATCACCTCATGGGCAGTCAGCCTGCTATGCTGACAAAATCACGAAGACTCATCCTATGAGAGAGAATTGCCCAGAGAATATACAAGAACACCAAAACTAGCAATCTTATTAAAGCTCACATTATACTGAAAACATCAGGAAACAACAGCATTCCCAAATAAATCAAATCTTGTCAATTAACAATTAGTAGCTATTTTAGCACACGATACTTAAAGATCACATTCTTAGAGACAAAGGCTAGAAATGAACTAAAAACAAAACACAGAAAGATGTGTTTTTATTTTTATCCAGAAAAGAAATTGAGGACAAAGATAGGTCCATAGTCAGATATAAAAGGTACAATATATGTGGCCAAAATTAAATTTATTTCAGTGACAATTTAATAGGTCTCATTGAAAGAAGGCAGAAAAACAACTAAAAAGGGAAGATAAGATAAAGACATAAATAGAAAGAGTCAGAGAGGAAAAGCGAAAATGGTTGAGATGGAAGCCGAGGGCTGGAGTGATGGCTCACCTCCTAAGGGTGGGGTGATGGCTCACCTCCTAAGGGTGGAGTGATGGCTCACCTCCTAAGGGTGGAGTGATGGCTCACCTCCTAAGGGTGGGGTGATGGCTCACCTCCTAAGGGTGGGGTGATGGCTCACCTGCTAAGGGTGGAGTGATGGCTCACCTCCTAAGGGTGGAGTGATGGCTCACCTCCTAAGGATGGAGTGATGGCTCACCTCCTAAGGGTGGAGTGATGGCTCACCTCCTAAGGGTGGAGTGATGGCTCACCTCCTAAGGGTGGAGTGATGGCTCACCTCCTAAGGGTGGAGTGATGGCTCACCTCCTAAGGGTGGGGTGATGGCTCACCTCCTAAGGATGGGGTGATGGCTCACCTCCTAAGGGTAGAGTGATGGCTCACCTCTCAAGGGTGGAGTGATGGCTCACCTCTCAAGGGTAGAGTGATGGCTCACCTCTCAAGGGTGGAGTGATGGCTCACCTCCTAAGGGTGGAGTGATGGCTCACCTCCTAAGGGTGGAGTGATGGCTCACCTCTCAAGGGTGGAGTGATGGCTCACCTCTCAAGGGTGGAGTGATGGCTCACCTCCTAAGGGCACCTAGGTGTCAGCTTCTAGGACTCATGTTGGCAGTTCATAAACATCCATAATTCTGGCTCCAGGGAATCTGACTCTCTCTTCTGACTAATCTAGGTGTCTTCCCTCTCTGCTCATGTAGACTGTGACTACACACACACACACACACACACACACACACACACACACACACACAGAGAGAGAGAGAGAGAGAGAGAGAGAGAGAGAGAGAGAGAGAGAAATAAAAATAAATCTCTAAGAGAGATGGAAGATGAGCAAAGAAAAACTAACATTAAATATAACCAAAATCCCTGACATAATAAATAAAATACTACAGGGAGAAAAATATTATTAAAGAAAAATATTTAGAAATAATAAAATTCCTAAATCTCTTTATTAAAAAGGACCACAGTGTTGCTAGGAAAATAAATTAAATTAGTAAACTGCCATCCATCTCTTAGTAATGCTGTCAATCAGAATCCATCAGGAAGACCCTCAACTTCCTGGGTGACTGCCTGCTAGGTCATGTGCACACAGGCTGGACTACAGTAGGACTACAAGAATGCAGTGCTGTCTACTGAATAAATAGTCCATACAGGAGGGGTGTGTGTGTGTGTGTGTGTGTGTGTGTGTGTGTGTGTGTGTGTATGTTTGTCTTTACTTGTCCATCTATTGGTAGGCACATAGGCTGGCTCCACAGCCTCTCTGCTGTGAGACAAACACAGGCTGCAAGCATTTCTGTGGTGAGCTGATCTAGCTTACTCCAATAGTGGTGATACAGACATCTATGCTAGCTCTGCTTTAGGGGGTTTGTTCTGTTTAGGTTTTGTTTGGAAGAATCTTCATGCTGTTTTATAGTCTTGTGAAAACCTGATCCTTCAACAAGTTAAATAACCAGGATCTCACAGAAAGTAAAGCAGTGCCCACACTTAGAGGACAGCCATAGGCATAGGGCCGTTCGCCCCTCACCCCCCACAAGAGCAAATGGCCTTTAAAACGTAGACGATTCAAGGTTGGGCATTCGGTTGCAGAGCAAGGCAGAGGTAGGTACTCCGTGATCCTTATAAGATGATGAATTTAACTCTTGTTATTTTGGTTTAACGAAAATGCAGGAAAGACTGAACACATCAATGGTTTGGAGGCTTTAAAACTCCAAAGGGAATTTTTCAGAGCTCACTGATCACACCAGACTGAAGCCTCAGATAGAAAATTTTGTGGGTAAAAGCTACAAAACTTCAAAGTGCCAGCAGACTCTGCCCTCTGCCCACCATGGGGCAGAGCAGCTCGGTGCATGTTTCTGGTGGGTGATGTAAATTCCACAGGTCTCAGGAGCTAACCCTAACCCCATCTCTCCAGAACCCTGTAGTTACTGATAACAGGATGCGGGCATTGCTCCATTTGGGACAATGGGTTACAGGTGCGAAGTGTCTTTTCTATTGGCTGACCATGCTTCTTTGCAAAATTGCACTCCAGCAGGTCGTTCACTGTTTAGACCAAGCCCACTGGGCCGGCTTGCGAAATGAACTCGTCGGCTAGAGACCGCAAACCAGTCCACGGGGAACTAAGGTTTTCAGAAATCCTGGAGCTATCACTGCACGTGATATTTTTCCTTACACCTAAGAAGTCAAATCATAAACTCTGAAATTTCATAGAGTAGCACAAACTGATCTAACAGAGGCAGTGATTGAGATGCAGAGCGAGCCTGTGTGGTGCACAGACACTGTACTGTGCTTGACTATTGACACAACGAAAACTTGGCTCTACGCTTCCATTTTCTTAAGTGCATAGCAGAGTGAGACAAATCTCTACTCCCCGGGTTTATAAAAAATCGCCATAGAGTTGTCCTGAAACTTACTCAGGCTTGGGGAGACTTCACAAGGGTGGTCACGGCCCAACCTCTGAACTTGGTTTATGGAGAGGAAAGGGGGAGGGGACAGAGAGGGGAGAGAGGAGGGATGTGTGTGTGTGTGTGTGTGTGTGTATACATATAATGTGTGTGTGTATATACATACATATGTATATATATATATATATATGGTTATTTAAGGTCAGCTAATGAGCAAGACATTTCCTTCAATTACGCCTAATTATTTCACTGTTTCCATTTCCTAATGACACGAAACCACACCAAACAAACAACTGTGAAGGGCTGTTGTTCAGCGAGTGCTTAATCATCGATCGGCATGCACAGAAAGATCCTGAAATTCTACAAAGCTGGCTGTAGAAAGGCATCTTTTACCCCAATCAGTGCGTGCAAGCACAGCCATCCCCGCCGAGGCGCACTCGACACTCATGGCTGACTGTGACGACCCACACACAGCACTCGCACATCAATTATGATCATCATAATCACGGTCGTTAAGCTGAATGTTCATTATCATCAGGATGCTGGTGACAGCAGATTCTCTCTCTGGGTGCAGTGGGCAAGCACTCTCAGTCCCACCCAAGTCCCTACAGCAGGCGATGTGGCACATTAAGTCCGTGATGTGTTCCCTATCCTACCGCATCCCAAAGCGTGCTCGGGGAAGGTCAGCTTTATGTTCTCTGCAATATGCTTAGTTCCCTAAATGAATTCTTTGGAGTGCAGGGTATTTCTGTGCTCTGTAATGTATACAGTCAGGACTGGGGCCCAAGTGCATGCGCAGATGAAGCGGAGGGAGGTCTGCTGCCATAATTCAGTTGTAATCAGGCAGACGAGGAGGGAGCTAGCAATACAAACCTTGGCACACAGAAGCTTCTTCCAATTCAGATCAACGACAGAGATGGTCACTTCAATTTCAATAATATGAACATGAATATTTTGGCAAACGAGATGTTTTGAGTGTGTGGAACTGTCGATTGTCAGACACAGAGCTACCCAAACAGATGACATTAACTCCAACTGACCGGAAGCTCCTTAGTTCACACCCATTCTGAGGTCAGCACTCCAGAGAATTGTCATACTCAAGTATTTACCTCAGCTCCAAAGTCTGACCACTTAAAACACCGAGTTAAAACTGAGTAGCTTACTTTGGTGCAGTTCACAAGTATTTTGAAGAAGCATGGGTAATTTGCGTGAATTATAAATTATTTCATTATTTTCACATTTTAAACAATGCAGTATATGGTTGAGGGAATGGCTCAGTGGATAAAGCACTTGCTGACTCAGTGTGAGGACAGGAGTCTGACCTGGCAGACATGGCAACCACCTGTCGTCCTGTGCCGAGGAAAAGCCGGTTTGTCACACTGGCCAGAATCAACAAGCCCCAGGTTCAGTGATGCAGCTCGGAAGACAGGGCAGACGGCAAAGGAAGGGAGGCAGCTTTGGAATCAAACACACATGTAAAATTGTTCCCATGTATGCAAGCGTGCCACATACAGAGACACACATGTAAAATTGTTTCCATGTATGCAAGCGTGCCACATACAAAGACACACATGTAAAATTGTTTCCATGTATGCAAGCGTGCCACATACAAAGACACACATGTAAAATTGTTTCCATGTATGCAAGCGTGCCACATACAAAGACACACATGTAAAATTGTTTCCATATATGCAAGCGTGCCACATACAAAAACACATGCAAAAGGAAAAACACTTCACTACTGGCTCCAGGGCTTTAGGAAAAAATAGTATTGGGTTCTCTCATTCACTGAGTTTGTGAGTTTTCGTATAAAGCTAATGGAGAACTGAGAAAGTAAAAGAAGGAATTATATTGTTTGTATGAATATGAAATGAATTTATATGAGATGAATATGAAATGAATTTATATGAATAGAAAAAGTACTAAATGCATACTTGATATTTTTGCAACTGATGTCCTTTAACCCAGCTAGCTAGCAAGTCCCTTGAGACCTGTAGCTTCTCTGTTTAAAGAAGGCAGTAGAGGAAGTCAGTTCTCCATGGAGACCTCATGATGGCGAGGTGGGTACTTAACTACAATCAACCTGCTACATTACTAAAGCTGCTTTTCTTTGCTTGTGCAGTGCTGCAACCAGGCTCTCACATGCTAGGAGCCCTCAATGTACACTGGAATGCATATAAATACGCCAAGCTCCCTACAGGTGACTATTTCAATACTTGGCCTTTTGTTCTTCTGCATTTTGAACCTAACAACTCATCTGCCAAGATTATCTTTAATCCTCTCACAATAAGCTATGGTCTCTAGTTCTCAGGATTAAGAAGTCACAATTTCTAAATATAAATTAACAGCTGTGTGTATTGTCATACACATGGAATTCCTGCACTCAGGAAGCAGATGCAGGGGATCAATGCAAGTTTGAGATCAGACTCATCTACACGGTGAGTTCCAGGCTAATCAGACATATATACTGCTTAAAACTTGGTAGAATGGCAAACAAGCCCATTTCTAAAAGCTTATTCTTACCCAAGTTATTTAATATCAAGTCAAAACAAATATTTAAAATAACTCCAAGATTTAACAATTCACAATATTCATGAGACAGCTAATTCAGAATATATAGATTGTTTGACCTCTTAGAAGAATACAGCTAGTACATCATTTGACGAGTAACAAAGGGACATAGGAAGGAATAAGGGAGAGAGGAAGGGAGGAAGCTAAGCAGGGAGGAAGGGAGGCGATGCCCACTTGCACTTTCTTACAGTCTACACAATGCGGGGAAGGCAGTGCTTTATTAAGGTTTACTGAATCTCTACTCTTTTTTCTCTTAATTCTCATGAATTAAAGATCATCTCTAGTGAGATTTCTAAAATAAGTTATAATAAAATAAGTTATTCCCCCTTCTAGTGAGTATTCAAATATTTTTCTGCTTTATGAAGTTGCTTAACTGAGACAGACACACAAGTGCTTGAAGTTTTGGACTCCGGTAAGCGAGTGGGCTGCAAAGCTCTAAAGGGAAGGAATGGCTTTACTTCAGGAAACGAACGCTGCACACAAGGATCTTTCCTACTGTGATGGAGATAAATGTGTTAAAGTTACTTAGACTTTCAAGGAAGAGTTGCTGGCTGGATTCAACTAAATGGTGCAAAGGCACTATTGTGAAAAGTTACACTGACTAGAAAATGCAATACACATCACATCTACAAACACCACAGGAAACGAAAGAGTGAGAGCTCCTATCTAGTTTGTATTCAGAAGGTCGCATATTGGTGGAAAATGACAAGAAAATGGCTTATTGTGGGATTTTGTAAAATGACACAATAAACCACACCTCAGCCTGACAATCAGTCCTGAGGACAAATGACTTACAGTAGAGACCTTAGACTTGGAATTTCTAGCATTGGAGAACCTTTAAACAGAATGGCCTAATAGTGACAGTTGAGAAGGGATCTCATGGATAGGTGGGAGGCTCATCATGCCTGCAATCTGATTTTCATCCCTGGAACTCAGACTAGAGAGAGAAGAGTGTCCTGAAACCATCCTTGGACACCCACGTGCGTACCATGCATGTGAACACCCTCACGTAACCCCCCATGCTAATGATAATAAGAAATCAAAACGTTAAACAGGCACCTTGTGCCATGACATGTTCAAATCTCTCTCTCTCTCTCTCTCTCTCTCTCTCTCTCTCTCTCTCTCTCTCTCTCTCTCAAAATCCCATATTCATATTATAGATTCAGAAGGAAAGAAGTGAGGAAACATGTCTTACAGGGAGACACGACATAGCAGAAACAGCAGTTTTCTGAAAGATGCTAAGGAGGATGGTCAGCCTTTAACACAGACTGGACTAGAGCTGGGTTAGAGCAGCAAAGGCACTGACCCTGAACTGAGTGGGAAGAAGGCAGAGTGGACGCAGGCTGTGGGCTCCCCGTGCTTTGCAGGACTGGGCAACTGCTCTTCAAGAGAATGGGAGAATGATCCCACAAGGCAACTCAGGAACCACCCTGGCTGCTGCTGCTCCCACAGACAGGACAGAGAGCCTTCCTACAGTGCCAGGAGGCTAGGATGGCTGTTCCCAATGTCCAAGGGCCCACGCCAGCCCTCGCAGAGAGCCAGAGCAGAGGCTCTGCAGTGGGACTTTAGCCCAGCTCCATCTCCAAGCCCTGGGGTCTCACCACTGTGCTCTCTCCTCCGAGGGTGACTCTAACTCACATGCAGTAGGTAGAATCTATCCTTTTGTACCTGGCCTTTGTCATTGGGCATGCAGTCTTCAGGGTCATCCATGTCATGAATGACAGGATTTTTTGCTTTTTATGGCGTAATAATATTCCAGTGTGTGCACTTCATTTCCTTATGCACTTGTCTGTGTAGCTGTCCTGGATATTGTGAATGTTGCTGCAGTGACCCTGGTGTCACTTACCTCTTTAACACACGACTACTAATTCCACTCCTTTTGGAGTTAGGCTCAGAAGTCTGACTATTCGGTCAAATTGTAACACAAAGGCTATTGTAGCCCACACTCTCACAAACAGCACAGGGTTTCATTTGCTCACAACTTGGCCATTTTCCTTCTGGGTTTTGGTAATTGTTATTCTATCAGGCATGAGATGACACACTGTGGTTTTGATTTGCATTTTCAGTGTAATTTTAGTGATGCTATATATCTGTCCACAGAGCTGCTCACACATTTTGGATGTTGGCCCTTATTACAATGTGTGGCTCCGAGTATCTTCCCCATCCCACTGGATATCTCTCACTCTGCTGGCTAGTGGCGTTGCCCTCTCTGCTGGTTAGTGGTTCCTGTGTCTCTTGCTCTGCCAATTAGAGGTTCTTATGTCTAAGTCAGTTAGCCTGACATGGTGTCATTGCCTCTGCTAGTGCTGCTTCCAAGGGCATATCCAGAGAGCACGGCTGAGCCCATCATCAAAGGTTTCTTGAAATCTTGAATGTGCGTTGAGTTGATGACTAACATGGTGAGAAGTGAATACCCCGTTTCCCTTTCCGGCATCAGAATGCCCATCTTCCCAGCACTGTCTGCTGAGTCATGGTTCATGGGCCATGCATTTGGCCCCGCTCTTGAGGATCCATTCGGCATACACATGTGGGCATAGGTTCTTACCTTCTCTCCCATGCCATCAGTCAGTGTTCGTGTTTGAGTGCCCAGACCATGTGTGCTGTTTTGACTACTATAGCAATGCAATATCTTTTGAAATTAACTAGCGTGACACTTCTAACTTTGTTAATTTTGTTCACTTGATTTTCTAGGGTCATTATGGCAGTAAGAACAGATACCCCTTATAGATGCCTCTAAAACCTACATGCTCTGCACACATTACAAATGTGCACAGTGCATACACATACGTGCCAGGTGTATACAGCCCACAGTTATAGCCTATGTCCTTCTGTGCACACATAGTACACATGCACAGAGACTGAGAGCGAGACATCTGGCCTCCATGGTCCACCTTCCATTCCACACTAGGACTTCCCCTTTAAACTCCAGCCCATCATCTGACAAAGTCAGTGATCCAGGTCATGATTATAGGATTTGTCACCATAAAACATACGTTCAGAGCAGAGTAATGCAAAGAACTAATGCAAATCTCTCATGGACACAACTGCATTATCCTTACAAAAAGAGTTTCAAGTAAGTTTATAACTGATGGTCACAGCTATAATGAGAACAATTGCATCTGCTAGAGTCTGTATCCATCTTCAGCCATTTACAAGTGGTGCCATGTCCTAGTCCTGTCATCACTGTCTGCCTTAGCCATTTAAAGGAGCCTCCTTTCTACTGCATCATGGACCCACCTTGTCAGAGATCCACTTCTTCGGGTCTTGACAGCGAAAGTACTTCTGTCCATAAGAGGGAGAATCATACGTGCTCAACGTGTGTATCATTGGGATGTACGTCTCCTTTTTATGGTAGGAAGAAAATGGCAAAAACCTGAAACAGGAAACATTCACGGTTAGACTTCCAGAAACAACCGAGTCAAAGAGTTTAGAAGGCAAGGGTTTAGAAGCAGAGCACCTGCACTCACTTCAACCCTGGCCGCTGTTACAAGCACTGGCTTCTGGGACCCCTCCTTTCCTATTTGTCTAGTGATGAAGACATTCAAAGGTTCCTAATGGGAATTTTGTGAGTTTTAAATATATAATGATGCTGACTATCCAATCAACAATTTGAAGGTGACAGGTTTTTCAAATTTCATAATATAAACAAAATGGCATTTTAAAATTGTTTAAATCTCAAAAATACAAAAAGCAAAAGAAATACTATGCAACACAGGCAGTTCTTACTGACATCAGGTTTCTGAAATCAAAGCTCATGGCACACCCCCCTGTGAAGGCATATCTGATCAGGTGTGAATCAAAGACCACCTCTGCTCCCACCTCAGCTCTGCTTTGCTCCTGACTTCCTTACCTAGTCGCATGACCTCCATGAGTCCTGACTTCCACACAGAGCTGCTATGAGCAACAAGCGACTGCATGTGGACCATCATTTAGCACGGAGTCTGACTAGGACACAGGCCGTGCACATGGTGAGCAAGGGAAGTGTCCTGCTGCATCTGGCAGCGTTTTATTTCATTTTGATCTTTGTGATTAGTGTACGTATTAGTGGTTATACGCAGAAGACTAACTCTCACACTCCTACCGCACTGTCCCTGCAGTAGGCTCTCTGTGCAACCTGGCAACTTGTCCTGCTGGCCCTGCTAAATCCTCATTGGAACTCAACAAATAAAAGAACAGAACTGTTAAAGAACAGAACACTTTTAAGCATCCATGAGAAAGAAGACAGAAGAACACAAGCTGGAGACAGCAAGGGGCCCTTTCTTAGCAGGTGGGAAGAGGATTGGGAACATGTGACAGAGAAAGTATGAGGAAAACGAATGTTAATGTAAGAATCAGGACAGAGTGATGCCCAAGAAAATTAAAAGGCTCTCTCTCTCTCTCTCTCTCTCTCTCTCTCTCTCTCTCAGGACTCTGAAAACTGATGCTGTGGTCACTGCAGAAGGTGAGATTGATGACGAAAGCTGAAGCAGGCAGATCAAAAGCATCCCTAAGTGACTGAGTGAGGCCCTGGCTTTGTGTTCCCAGTCTGCATCCCATGTATTCATTAAGACACAGGCTCAGATACTCTGACATGAAGAGTTCGCCCTCCAGCCCCCGAAGCCCAGAACTAACACAGTGCAGTGTGCCTCAGACTGAGGGAACACTGGATGGAGTGAGGGAGCACTGGATGGAGTGAGGGAGCACTGGATGGAGTGAGGGAGCACTGGATGGAGTGAGGGAACACTGGATGGAGTGAGGGAGCACTGGATGGAGTGAGGGAGCACTGGATGGAGTGAGGGAGCACTGGATGGAGTGAGGGAACACTGGATGGAGTGAGGGAGCACTGGATGGAGTGAGGGAGCACTGGATGGAGTGAGGGAGCACTGGATGGAGTGAGGGAGCACTGGATGGAGTGAGGGAACACTGGATGGAGTGAGGGAGCACTGGATGGAGTGAGGGAGCACTGGATGGAGTGAGGGAGCACTGGATGGAGTGAGGGAGCACTGGATGGAGTGAGGGAGCACTGGATGGAGTGGTACCCAGGGAGTGTATCCCACAGTCCATCCATTTGCTTCTTCCTCTGCTCATCTGTAAACAGACTGTCACGGGAACCTATGCAAAACTATTGCAACTTCTCGAAAACATAGCAAACTTCCAGAGACGTGTGCTCAAGGGCCAACCTTGAGAAATATTTTAATTAAAAGCTCATTTTGTGGTATAATGGAGTCTCCCCATCAAAAAGCAAATCACACTCAGTTTCTGGTTAGATTTGTTTCCTAACTGGAAAAATCAAGGTATCATAGTGTAGTAACCAGGTTCCAAGGGGATATGGTGCTCAGGAAATAAGAAGTAGTTGTTTTTTTTTCTTTTTTCAAAATAAGGGATATTTTAAAAAAAGAAAAGCCTGAAAACTAAAAATATACAGCAAGTTGAAGTAACTAACTAAGGAAAATATTTTAAAACTTCGAGTTTAGTAAAGTTGAGGCTTAGGAAATGTTGATTAAACCATTACTGTGTCCTGATATTTTCACATAGTACATTTAACTAACACAAGATACTTTAAAATATAAGTCCAAATTAAAGTTTTATTTATCACTGTGTTCCTATGTCTGCTTAAACAATAAACATAGAAAAAGTCCTACTTTAGTCATTTAATTTGGACCACTGAACTTTATATTTTCAATAATATTTAACATTTTAACAATGCAAATAGAAAGCTTTAAGTTTACAAAGTTAGTTACCAGAGCATGAAGTATTTGCATGTATGCATGGAAACCAGCTTCCATGAAGACAAATTATAGTCTTTCTGATGCTAATTTGCACACGGGATGGACCTCACAGACATGCAGAATTAACGTGGCCCCAGTGTCCCTGAGTACTCGTAGATGGTGTTAGGAGTGGCTGCATTTAGTCTTTGTCTCTCCTTGAATGGTGTTTCAATACATTTTTCTTTTGTGTCTGTGTAAAATTTGTTCATGTGCAAAATGAAGGCACGGACAAGGCCCACAAATGAATCCTACTTTAATTTAGCCACAGTGACTCAATGAAGTCACATGCATGTGTGGTCTTGAGTGTATGCATATGTACATAAAGTGTATATTCAAAAATACCTGCAAGTTGCGTAATCTTTAAATAACTTTTATCTTAAAATTAATAAAATGACTTAACCGTCAAACAAATGGTTATGAAAGTTTAAAATTCACAAGGTAGGTGATTGTTAAACTTTGGTTAGTGTACATTTATTTTAAACTTTCTTCTCCAAGCTGAAACATATCCTTTGTTGCACTTTGTGCCTTCACTGGGCGCTGCTCAGTCACCTGGACTCCACGTCTCAGAAAATGTGGGCTAGCCTACGGTTTCTATAATCTTACTGAAGATGCAGATCTGGAGAAATAAGTACGTTTTTATTACACTTTAAACTTACTTCATATATGTGCGCAGGATATGTGGGCCATGGACACGTGGAAGTCAGAGCACAACTTCAGAGTCTGTTCTTGCCTTTCAATGTGTGGGACCAAGTAACTGGACTCAGGTGGTGACACTCGGTGGCAAGTGCCTGTCTGCTAAGTTATCTCACTGCCCAGATCTAAGGAAAACGTCTTCAAAGCAGTGTGAGATAAAGGGACATATGCTGGTGACTCACCACTTGGAGGGACAATTCTAGATTTGCCAGAAGTCCGAGGAAGCAGTAGTTGAAAACGGTTTCAGAAAATGATCTATTGTAATTGACTTGGAATGTTAATATACTTAGTGTAATTTTCTAAATAACACCAACAAATTACCCTTCTTTCTGCCTTACAACTCTGTTTAATTTCCCATCTCTTCATATAATCTTATTACTGTCATTCATAATTCTAGGTTTCTCACCAACCCACTTATTTTTACTGACAGGTAATTCAAATCTTCAAATCATGAAGCTCAATCTAGTATTGATTCAAGCCTCAAATCTTCAGCCTTGCTTAAGCTTTGTACACTGAACTCCATCTGCCCGTTTTCTCTGTGCCCTAACTGCCTTTGTAGCCAGTCTGCCGTCCTTTACCCTCTGGGCTCCTGTGCATGCTCCTCCTGTTGACATGTTGATCCTCTGCTCTCCTCAGAATCCAGTTCAACTCTCCCCTCTCCTAGACAGCTGAGTCCACTTAACCCAGCCACCCTTGTTTCTCCATTGCCTAAATGTTACTCATTCAACTGACATTAAGGGGGATTTTCTGTACAATTATCCCTTTGGAAACCACAGATATGTGGTGGAAGATACAGAATACTTGGAAAGAATTCTCCTTATAGGAGGAGACAGGGAACTGGGGAAGAGCACACAAAACATGTGATGGGGGACAAAGTACAGAGGCAACAAGTGACCAGAGGAAGGCCGTATTTGTTCATGTGTGTGTGTACATGTCAGTGTTCATGCATGTGTACATGTCAGTGTTCATGCGTGTGTATATGTCCGTGTTCATGCGTGTGTACATGCCAGTGTTTATGCGTGCATACATGTTGAAGGGAGCTTGGAACTGAGGGCAGCTTAAGCTTTTGCCTGTCAGAGTTGAATAAGGAAAGATGAGCTTGTAGAAGTCAGGGAGCTGGTGACTGTGTGTGTGTGTGTGTGTGTGTGTGTGTGTGTGTGTGTTGCTCTGCCAATCACTTAAATTAGCCAGACCTGTGAGTTAGAATCAACTGGAAACACTTCAAACTCATACCCTATGAGCTGAACTTTCTCGTGGTTGAGATTCTGATTCTATGTCTATAACCCGAAAGTGACATACACTTCACTGTCCCTAACTAATTCGCTGCCCTAACACTAAAGCAAATCTCAGAGACCTGCATTCAATCTTCTCTGTATAGTTTGTCCCCAAGGGGAAGGGCATATTGTCATCACCATGGTGTTAGCCAGTGACTCTACACTGATGATTTATTTCTCCCTGCAGAAACATGTCTTTCTTTAACACAAGAACAGTGTTTTCCAGTGCACACTGGGGATACTGAGCAGTCTACAGAGGAAAATCAAACAGTGAGCGGTGTAACAAAAGCCTTCTTATCAACCAGCTGCCTCTCTGATTCATTTGTCTGTGCTTCCTATCCTTTAAGTTCAGTCCATTACCATTTAATTAGTCATCAAGTTTTTTGATGGCTTTTGTTCCCCTCAATCAGAATCCTGGCTCATGGCCTAACTCATAAGGAATGTATCTGCCTCACATGACACGTGCTCCTCTGAACCATACTTGATTCATGTGTTGATGGGATGTGTCCATTGACTTAATATGTCTGTGTCCTAAGTACATTCTTTGAGTGGGCCAATCTGATAATTCAAACTAAGCAAAACAAATCCTTTATCACAAGTATGACTGAAAAACCATTAGCTGTGTCTTCTGCAAACTTCTTTAGATTTTGAGGGCTTTAAAGACAGGGCAGAACTTTAGTGTTCTGTGGTCATTTGTTGAAGACAATTTTTTTTTCTTCCAAAGAGCAAGTCAACAAGAGAGCATAGCTCTCACCTCATGCCAGCAGAATAAAGGGTTCTTATGTAGACAGAGTCTAGAACTTAATTACAAAGGCTTATATATCCCCAGTGCTATGAGGTACCAGAACTTCACTAGAAAAATTAAGCTAGAAAAGGGAAGGCAGTACTTGGTGAATTTCAACTGGAAGTTGGCTGGAAGAGGCCTAGGTATCATTGTCACAGAGACTGAGGCTCAGTCACTTTACGGATAGTGTGATTGCCCAGAGACTGCTCTCCTCTCAGGCCTGTTTGGAACAGCCTGTGCTAACCGGGTCAGCTAATTTTGCTTTTAACTTTAAAGGGCTCTGAAGATTAATGAATGGTGCATGCTGGGTTAGTAATTAAAATAACGGGGAGTTACAAATAAAAGTTAAATTGTAAAGGAAACATGAAAATATATGATATACTATCATAATATATAACAACAGTTCAGAAATGTAAAAATTATCAAGGTGCAAGGTGTGTTTTTTAATTACACCCATAGAGAGGTTATGTGATGCATTGTTCCCTTCCTCATCAGTATTCTTTAGTGATACATCCCGGCAGATCTAATGCATATATAGAATACTTTAATGTCTTTTAAAAATGCTGTTTTAATCTAGTTTTTAACCCTTCCTATAGCACTTTGTCTACACAGCATGTATGAAAAGATGCTGGTCTTCAGAAATACTAGAGAATGTCTAGAAGCAAGTATTACAGCATTGACCAGGAGCCTCATCTAAGCCAAGTTACAAACTTGCATCACGTACAAAACAGATTAAATTCACATTTTGCATGTTTTTCCCATTAGTTTCAGGCGTGCTGGGAGAGCTCAGGAGTCAGATTGCTAGTTTACTTTGCTCCTAATATTTATAGGATAGTCCCCATTTCACCTACATCTCTGAATAATTATTGAAAATTAACAAGTTCAATCGTCCCAAAAGACCAATTCTTCCTCTGATCCAGGATTAGTATCTAGAGTACATAAAGAATGAGAAAATGCTACTGCATTGGTGGAGTGCAGATGTCTTTTCAGTTGTCAGCCTTCCCTTTAGCAACTGAGCCATCCCTCCAGATCAGAATGCAGGGTCTAACATAAAAATCTGCATACATTTAAACCATGGCTTGTCTACAACATGCCTGAATGGTGATGGTCTCTTCTGAGGAAATGCCTGCTTGTTACCACAAGTTTCAATCCTTCATGTTCTTACTCCAAAGCTATGAAACAATCTTGAGTCCTAATCACCAAAGGATCCCTCAAGTTTAGTTCAGCTTAGAGTTAATCTCACCACCTAATCTGGGCTTTCCCTTGATTTGGGAAAGCTTTTATACATTTTGATACTATTACAAATTGCTCTACATTTGGTGACTTAAACTTGATGAAGGTCAGAAGTCTGAAATGAGTGTTATTGGGCTGAAATGGAGGACAGAGACAGAGAGACAGAAAGACACACACACAGACATACACACACAGACACACAGACACAGACACACACACATACACACACACACAGACACACAGACACACACAATGCTTCCTTGTGGAGGCTCTAGGTAGAATCATGGTTTGGGTCTGAAATGTCTCTAACAGGCTCACGTGCTTAAAGATTTACTTTTGATATAACTCTAATTAAGGATGTGAAAGACTTGTATAATAAAAATATTAGGACGCACAAGACAGAAATCGAAGACAACAGCAGAGCATGGATCTCCCAAGCTCATTGACTGGTAGTGCTGGTTATGAAATGGCCATCTTAGTGAAGGCAATCCACAGAGTCAATGTAATCTCCATCACAACTGCAACACAACTCTTCATACCGATCTTGAATTTCTTATGGAAACACAAATGCGCGCGCGCGCACACACACACACACACACACACACACACACACAGAGACAGAGACAGAGACAGAGACAGAGAGACAGAAAGACACACACACAGACATACACACACATACACACACAGAGAGAGACAGAAAGACAGAGAGACAGAGTAAGAGACACACACAGACATACACACACATACACAGACACACAGACACAGACACACACAGACATACACACACATACAGACACACACACACACACACACACACACACTCACACAGACTCACACGAGGATAGTTAAAATAATCCGGAATAATAATAAGAACTGAAATTATCTACATCATCCCAAATTTCAATTGTATTACAGAGCCATACTAATGGAAGTCGGATGGCATAGGCAAGAACACAGACATGTTGGTCAACAGAATCAACTTGAAGATGCAAACACACAAGTCCATATGCCTTATAGACACTGGGCTTTGGACAAAGAATCTATAATCCACACTAGAGAAAAAGACAACATCTCCAGCAAATGGTGGTGATAACGTCGGATGGCTGTGTGTAAGATTTAAATAGATCCTGATATCACCTTGCACAAAACTCAGTTCCAAGTGGACCAAGGGCCTCAGTGTAAGACTGGCCATCCTGAATCTGGAAGGAGTGGGAACAGGCTTGAACCCATTAGCACAGGAAAGAGCTTTCTGATCAGGACATTGACAATGCAGGCCACGATCAATAAACAAGGCCTTATGAAGCCGACAAGCTTCTGTATAGCCAAGGAAGCCATCACTGGACAAAGATGCAGCCTAAAGAACAGGAAGTCATATGGTTAGATCTAAAATACAGGAAGAACTAAAATATCTGAACACCAACAAAACAAACCACCTAACTAAAAAGTAGAGAACAGAACGAAAAAAGAACAAGAAACAAAAATGGCGAAAATCATTTAAGAAATTGTTCAACACCCTTAGTCATCAGGGAAATACAAATAAAACTACTTTGAGGTTTAATTTTACCCAGCCAGAATAGCCAGGATCAAAAAAATAAATGGCAGCACATGCAGGCAAGGATGTGGGGATGCGGTGGGAGTGGAAACTTACATAGCCACTGTGGAAGTCGGTGTGGCAGTTCCGCAGGAAGCTAGGAAACCTACGCCATGATGCAGCTACGCTGCTATTGCACGTTTGCCTGAAGAGCATCCATGCTCACGGCTGCTCCCTGTTCACAAGGGCTAGCAATCGGAAACCACGTAAATGCCCATCAACTAGTACGTGGATAGCGCAAATGTGGTACTTTTATACAGCAGAATTGTTCAGCTGTTACGAAAAATGAAACTGTGAAACTTTCAGGTAAGTGGATGGAACCAGAAAACAAATCCTGAGTGAGGTGATCAGGAGTCTCCCCAGTGAATATTCCGTGTTTCTCTCATGTGTGACGAGTTGTCTAGAGGTGGCTCTAAGATCTTAATAACTATAGGGATTGGGTACCTAGGAGGGATGGCAAGGAGAGGAGGGTCCCCAGGAAGGAAAAATAGAACATGTTATTACAGAGACAAAGAACAGGTTAGAATCAGAGGATTGAATAGGGAGATGGATGGAAAAGAAAGGTGGGGGCGGGGAGACAGCTAACACTAAAGGTCATTTGAAAAAACAAATAGAAACCCACTGTTGTTGAGCCTTCCTAAAAATGTATACACACATAAAACAAGTCTAAATTGAGGCACCAAGTAATAGGGGAGACAGTGCCCCAAAGTAGGCATTTTATGCCACCACATAAAACCTTCATTGCCGGAAATGGGTTACATCTTCTTGTTGGCCAAGTGGACCTCACGGAAACCAACAATCATCACAGGTGATTGCTGGGGTTGCTCTCTACAACCTGAGGGTAAGATTCTACTGCAAAAGACAACACTTATTTATGACATCAAACACAGAGAAGTCAAGGTGGTCCACAACTAAAACTTCATCTCTATTGATGAGCAATGACAGTGCTGGAAGGTTCTTTGCAGGTACCTAAGTAGAAATGTAATCATCAGTATCGCTTGCTATAAATTCTGTTCTGTCATCAACATCACTAACTTGTCTGCAAGAAATACTGGATGTGACCGTGGCATAAATAACCAATCACTTTTTAAACTGTTTATGCAGCTCACAGTTCCATGAGACGGAACTCATACCTAACACTGCTAACGTAGCCAAGACCTAAGTCTACAATAGGTTATGGCTCAGGGGAAGCTATTAGGATTTCATCAAATGAGCACGGCAACCAAGCATCCTCATGGCATCCACAGGTCAGTGCCCCTCAACCATATCAGAGGTGCAGAACTTGAGAACTCACACAAAGACCCACAGAACATTCACAACCCTGTCGCCAAGGCTCAGGTGGCTGTGCAGAAGAGATAGAAAGATTGTAAAGCCAGACATAATGGATAACTCCAGGGGAACAGTGTTTTCCAGACATAACAAGACTGACAAAAAGATAGCTCACAGAGACTGTGTCAGCACTCAAAAAACACACGCAGGGTCAGCTCTGAGAGGTAGAAATAAATTCAGGGCTCCACCCCTAACTAAGAAACTTTCTGCAATTGATACCTTCTGACAAAGCAGAACAGGTTTTCTCCAATAGTGTCTCATTGGGCATATCCATCACACTCCAGAATAGACACCATGCCCAGGAGCTGTTAGACAACACAAAAGGAACTCGATGGTATTTTGTCAACTTGTATCATTTTGGCTTTGTGTGGCTTTTTTTTGTACAATGGGTTTTTATTTCAATTTTTCATTTACATGTTTTTATGGGATTTGTGGGCTTTTTTCTGATTCTTTTTGTTTGTTGAGAGGGGGAGAGAAAATTAACAAAGTTGGGTGGGCAGGGATGTGAGGAGGTCTAGGAAGATTTGAGGAAGGGGAAACATGACAAAAATACATCATATGAAAAATGTTTTTCATTACCAAAAGCCATAGAAAGTTTTTGGGGAAAATAAAATAGCATGGTTGGCTTTTGTTAGCAAAACTAGGCAGGCAAGACATGTGGCATTTTATGGCCATGATTAAAGTAGGAAATTACAAATTCTTAGTTAAGATTCAAAGGAGAAAGGAGAAAAAGAAGAAAGGGGGTTGAATTTGAAAGTGCCTTGCCGGGTGGAATGCAGAGAGCTTCAGTACTGACAGGATATGGAGAAGGAGAGGGTGAGTGCCCCTGGGGCAGGAAGGTGGGCGAGGTTCACACGTCAAGGACAAGGGGCCAGTGTGCCAGGCACTGAGTCTTAGACATCTAGTGGAAGTAGAAATGAAGATGGGGCTGAACATGTAATTCTGGGATGCAGAAGCAAGACCGGGACTTGTAGAAATCCCTGGAGTAGATGTGGTAGATGGAGTCTCTCAGAAACAACTCACAGATGCTATTTGCACAAGACGGATGTCTGCCTTCAGCTGAGCCCATTGCCTCCCAGTGACACTGCTGTAATACTTTCCAAAACAGCTTCACTGAACACAATATTTCTTCACAGATATATCGGTATTGGTGTCCATGACTTGTCCTGTCCTTCTGACAAAGTACTCTGGCAGGAGCAGCTACAAGAAAGAAGGGTTTTGGAGGGCTCATAGCTCTAGAATCATGGTGGGGATTCTGAGGCAGCAGACTTGTGAGGCTGCAGTCTAGAAGCAAGAGATGAAAGGTGTTGCTTAGCTGCCTCTCTCCTCCCACGTGCATTCTGGTACCCGTCCACAGAGTGGCGCTGTCTGTACTTCAGGTGGGCCAGTGCACCTCAGTGCCACTAGGTGCTGACAGACATTGCCAGAGACACCTCAGCTCTGATTTTGACACTGTTCTGTTGTGAGTTGCAACATGTTCTCTGTCATGATGACATTTTTCACTCTTAAACTGCCACAATGATTTAATTAATGAAAACAAAGACCTTTTTGACTTCCTTCCAAAATGTTTAAAATTAATTTTGTCAACAATGGCACACATGTACACAAACATATTCGGATCACTCTCTCCACTCCCCTGCCCAGGTTCCCATGTTTACCAACCACCCTCATCACCACCAGTTCTTCCCCAGACTTAGGACTCTGGGCTCTGGAAAACAAATGCTTGTACTGGTTGTATACAAGAGATTCTCCACGTGAAGCTATCAAATTTAAACGTCTCTGCACTTTTGCAATGTTTAACTTTTTTAAACATTGTGCTAAAATGATTTTGAAAATTATCATTTGTGTTACTGACAAATTTCATAAAGAAAAAAAACAAGAAAGTTCCATGAATTTAGCTTAGGATTAAGACAAAATTCCCCGTGGTTTTTGAAATGGCTCTAAACATACTTTTGCTACTTTGTACTATGTACTCACGCAAAGCCACAATGTCAGCGTTGGTGACTGAAATCAAAATGCCAATCAACTTTGAAAAGTGCTGAAGATGCTGTTTCTTAGAGACTCAGACACTCGAGCAAGTTCAGCTCTTTATACAAAGCAGTCACATCCGTCTTATTGGACCCATTTACTTCAACCTTTAGCACATAGCAAACTGTACTTAAAATTGTCTTAAATTAATCTCCTGTGTCGTCTATTATCAATTAGTTGCATACCTACATATTTACACATCTGGAGGCAAATAAAAATTCCTTGAACTTAAAGAGGGAGAATGGGTGGTGAAAATTTCTGATGCTTATATGAGGCCCAGCCTGTACTTGTAACATGACTTCCTCCTCCTCCTTGGATAGCTGTTGTGCAGATATCTGTAGCATATGCAAAGTGCATGTGCTGTGTGTGTGTGTGTGTCTGTGTGTGTGTCTGTGTGTGTGTGTCTGTGTGTGTGTGTCTGTGTGTGTGTGTCTGTGTGTGTGTCTGTGTGTGTGTGTCTGTGTGTGTGTCTGTGTGTGGGTCTGTGTGTGTGTGTGTGTGTGTGTCTGTGTGTGTGTGTGTGTGTGTCTGTGTGTGGGTCTGTGTGTGTGTGTGGTCTCTGAAGGTATGTGCATCTTGGCGGATACAGAAGACAATTGTTATGTCCTCTCTGCCTTGTTTCTTATCTGCCCTCCAAGTGTCGGGTCACTGATGTACGCGGCCACCTTTTCAGCATGTGTGCTGGGGATCTGAACGCTGCTCCTCTGCTTAGGCAGCAAATCTGCTAAGCAATCTTTCCCAGCCCAGACAATTAATGGTTATCTTTATTTAGATCCTTCTAAATTCTTATTGGTGAAATAATTTCCTAAGAGTCACAGCAACACTCTGCTGATGAGGGCAGGTCAGGAGAGCAAATGGCTGGTCTGAGGAGAGTCCTAAGGCTTCATGGTGGGAGAGTCAACATCTGAAGTCACTCCATTCCAGTTCCTCCTAATAAAGTGCAATCCATCTCCATGACGACGTGAACACAAACACCTTTCCGTGGGAATAACACTGATGCTCCATCCTTCAAGGCCACTCAAGAAAATTCTAGAAGGCATCATGATGCTTGGAAAAGCGCTGACTTCTATGTGCTCATCAACAGGATAGCCAACAGTATCAATTATTTTGGTAATTACTCTTCCCTTTCATATGCTTTACATTGTTGAAAACAGAAAAGTAATTCTGAGCTGGGCAGAGTGATATACCTGAAACTGGCACAGATGAGGACAAGGAAGGATGAGCCAAGGTTAGGGCTAGCCTGGGCTACACAAAGAGGAGGCCCTATCTCAAAATAAAAGCAAACAAACTTTAGGACATATCTCCTTACATATTTATACAATGCTAAATATTTTTGCTTCAATTTAGGCAGTACCAACATGTAATTTCTGAGGTAAATCTATATATTTTCTTCAAAACTAATTGGCTAAGGTAAGGTATTTTTTCTTACTTTTGATACATTAGGTTAACTTGATCAGATGCAGAAAAAGTCGCTAAACATGCTACTTTTTTTCATGACAAATAGTGGCTCTAAAGTAAACCTAGACAATTCCATAGGATGTGTGATCATTTCATCTTTAAGTTTATAAACAGTTTTATTTTTCAAGATTTGTTTAAGACTTCTTTACCCTAATAACTCATGTGTATCTTGACTGACAAAATGATCAAAAACCCGGTGTGAAGGAGAAAAGCCATTCTTGTTTCTTTATGAACACAGTTTAATGCATTTGTAATTGCTATTGTGTAAGTTACTGCCATGTAGCACACAGTGGTTAGTAGTTATTGTCTATGGCACACTATGGTATAGTATGCTATTATGTAGGGATTTATATGATACTAAATTATTACATTATAATTAAAATCACCTGTATTATTACCATAATCATTTAGTATACAAAACACTAAAATACTGTGTGATACACTGCAATAATGATTGCAGAGACAGTCTAGGATAATAACAGTAATAACAATAAGTCCATTGCAGATTTACAATGGTCCACTACAAGTTACACAGGACTCTGCTGTGGACAAAGTCCCATGAGAGAAAGGAAACATCCAAGAGAAGGGTGTTCTGTGTTAGGACCCGAGTCACTAATGCCACTAAATGACTTAACACTGACTCTGCTGGTGGGTTAGCCTCCATGCTTGCCTTTATTCTGCTCAGTTATGAACCAACCTCTTTCATTGTACCTGATTTAAAAAAAATGTTTTGCACTGTTGTCTTCAAGCACAACTAGTCCACAGAAGATGTGTTTGTTTTATTGTATGTTATTTTGAAAGCATCACAAATAAATGAGTGCTCATTGACACAAAGATTTTATCCTCAGACATGCACGGCTGTCATTATCCTCGAAGAGGGCCACTGGTATGCCTCTCTGAGGGGAGTGGCCTGTGGATTTGCGTTTGCCCTGGGAGTGCTGTGCATACATTCTTAGCATCATTATTGCCTGTTTATTACTGTGAAACTATTGCCTCTAAATAGGCAGATAGTGAGTTTACCTCTCTGTACAAGAAAAAATTTTTTTCTGTAATAGAGAGTAACAGGAAATGCTGGAAAATTTGAATGGATGAACAGAGCTCAGTTAAACACTCACATCTTGTCTTGCACGTTGCGCATCCGTTCCTCTTGCTTGAATGCCTCTCTGGCCACATGAAGGTGGTCGATAGGTTCCGATACCCTCAGGGTAGGCTCCAAAGGCTTGTAACGCTGTTCCAAGACTTCATTGATGTCTCGGAAGGGCCCCTTAAAAGACAGAAGGACAATGTCTCACTATAGAAGAGTCCCGGACGCGTTGACAACTGTTGTGCTAAACTTATACAAAATATAACAAGCTTATTTCAATCATTTTTAAAACACCATTTTTCTTAGAACTAAAACAAGCAAATTTAAAAAAGGGTAGTGGGGACACACACCTTTAATCCCAGCAAATCTCTGAGTTCAAGGTCAGCCTGATCTACAGAGCAAGTTACAGAATAGCCAAGGCCACACAGAGAAACTATGCCTTGAAAGAAACACAACAAACAAACACACAAAACCCTCTCATCTTTAGAACTGTTCTCTCCAATGGAAGTGATTGTCTTAAAACTCTTTGTGCTTTGGCAGATGTCCCCCACCATGTCAAGAAGGTCTGTGTGTGTGGCTAGCAAAACCACAGTCTGAGCTCGCTTTACACTGCAACATCACAGGCTCACTGTCTCCAATACAACAAAGTGTGTACTTTTTTAAGATAGTAAAAACATGAAAAGATTATGAGGATTAATTTTCCAAAAGTACTCCTCTTACACATTAAAAAAGCCTGTACAGGGGTTGGGGATTTAGCTCAGTGGAAGAGCACTTGCCTAGCAAGCGCAAGGCCCTGGGTTCGGTCACCAGCTCCGAAAAATAGAAAAGAAAAAAAAAAAAAAAAAAGCCTGTGCAGGAGTGCAGAGAGAACACCTTGTGTCCTGCACAGATGCGTCACCAGTCATTAAAAAGCCAATGGCCTACGGTGTAGGTGGGAAACAGGTGGGATATCAGGGAGAGGAAGAATTCTGGGAAAGAAGGACGTGGGGAGATGCGCTGGGAGGTGTGAGGACACAGACCATGGCATCTGAGCCAGCCGCTTGGCAGGGTGTAGGCTAGAGCGCTAGAGCACATGGACGTGTTAGGTTACATGTAGTCAGAGAAGAGCCTCGCCCAGGCATATGTAAATATATATTTTGAGTCTGAGTCTGACTTCTGGGAGCACAGGGCTGGGAGGAAGAAGCAGGGCCTAGCTTCAACACGTGGGCGCCAACTCCTGTATTTACTTGTTGGTTCCTAAGCAGAGATGCCACACTGCTCATCCTCTGTGATCTGAGCCTCGGTGGCTGCAGAACGAAGAACACAGTGTTTCAGGGCTACAACTGAGAGAAGGGAGCCCACAGAGGAGCCTGTGCTGAGGCCCTGCACAGCCAGCACAGACCGGATCCACTGGACCTCCAGCCAGCATCACATCAGCACAGACACCCAAAAGCTCAGGCATGTGCTGTGCCCTTTACGACGTATTGTTTACTATTGCTTTAACCACTGCATAGGAGAGGAATAATACAAAATGGACAAGGATTTCTTCTCTCATTCCTTATTCTTAAAAATGTCTCCTTTAGATGGGTTATTGCTAAGACGACGCAGCTGGAGCGTCTGCGAGCAGCGAGTGAAGACGGTGGGCTAATAAAAAGGAATGATTCACGCCTCATTTACGTTCACTTATGTTTTACATTAATAGAAACCAATAATAGGAACCAGTTACCATAAAAGTCATGGACCGTAAATAACACAAATGGCAGATCAGTAGCATCTAGTACTTTCCGCAGCTGGACAGGAGGATTGCTATATTTGAAAGTAGTTAATGGATTTGTATTGGAAGTTTGCTTTTTAAAGACATATGATGGTGATTCCAGCCTGCTATGAAGAAACAGAAAGTCTTAAATTGGACTCTTTTGCCCCTTGAAAAGTTCAATGGTTTAAATAATTGGTATTTGGTGTACCGCAGGTGCAAGTCACTCTGTAGCCCGTTTTCACCGTGCGTAAGGCAGAGTAAGAACTGTATGCAACCTGGGGTTCCCTTTAGTATGTATAGTGTAATACTCACTGTGGCAATCGGAACATTATACAGCCGGAAAGCAGCAGGAAGGTTTATGTGTTTTAAAAATAATTTAAACGGCTTTTGGATGATAGGAACATCAAAGAAGTAAAAGTTTAGAAGTTGAGATTGTAACAAGTTTAGCCTCCACGTGGAGTAATAGTTTCTTCAACAGAAGCCTTAAACCTCTGTTGGGATGCAAACACACACACACACACACACACACACACACACACACACACACATGCACGCACGCACGCATGCACGCATACCTATCTACTTCAATCTACCTTTTTATCTGTCTGGGATTCACTAGAATTCACAGGAACCTTGCCCGTAACAAAGAATGAAATAAGCTCCTCTTCTGGGTGCTTGATCTGAGCTTCCTGCCCCCAAGTCAGTCTCCATGTTTGCAGGCTCAGACCACCAGCTTTCTGCCTTTGAGCTCAATGGTGCACCTCTTTAATGAGTAAACTTGACATCTGCTGACACTTTTTGCCACCATAAAGATTTCAGGTGTATCCTGTCCCACACATTCCTCAAGTGACACAGGTGACTACACATGGAAATAACTTCAAATTGCCATCATCTCTAACCAACCATCCTTGGAGTGTGTCCCTCTAAATCTCAACATGAACCCAGGTCCTTCTAGCAGTCTCAGCTGTAACTGCACAGTGTTTGATCTGTCTTGCCTCCATGCAGGTCTTGGTTATGAAAATCAAATCTATTTCTGTTCTTCAATCAGTGTTATTGAATAGTCATCCTGTATTTTATAAGTGTATATTAAAGTTTAATAGTGACTTTTTTTTAACTGAGTAGAGTTAAGGTGTCAAGAAATCACCTTTCAAATTCCAAATGTTGCATTCAAACGCTGGCTTCTGGCAGCCCTAAGTGTCCTCAATGTATAGGTAGACATTGAATAAAGGAGATGTGGCTTAGGCAGGGCAGCAAAGTAGTCCTGCTGTGAATAAAATAAGGAAGAGGGAAGAGGGGACAGAAGGAAAGAAACAAGACTAGCAGAAATAGAAGGAAGAATATTACAGAAAGACAGAAGAGGAAAGAGGTGAGAGAGAATGTAATAGGGGCCCATGAAGAAAAGAGGGACTGTGGGGTATAGGAGCCGAGGAAAAGAACATGACTAGAAATAAATGAGAGAAAGGAAAGAAAAGGAAATATATTGATAAAGATGTTTTATAATTCTCTCTAAAATGTTGTACAAATGTCAGTTAATAGTACTTATTTTTGTTAATGCTTTTAAGAGAGGGAAATTCGTAAGTAAAGGCAATCGAGGACATACTTACAGAAAACAGAAATTAACCACGGATAAGCGGTGTAGGAAAAGTTCTAACACCATAGAATGCAGGTCTTACTAAGAGGCTGACTCAGTGTTAGACAGGGAAAGGTAGTTTCTAGGATGGTCCCAACAGGTCCTGCTGGTATTCATTGTTGAGTGGTCTCTTATCTTTGACAGAAACAGGTCTACTTATCTCAAAAGGAGCAGAGTAAGCACCGAGGGATATCAATTCTAGCTTGTGCTTTGAGAGCTTACTCCCACTTTCTCTAGGATGGCTCCCATTGAGAGAAGTCAGAGGCCACACTGTATGGCAACTTTGTGGAGTGGACAACTGAGGAAGGACAATGACAACTGTCCATGCAATCAATTAGCCATGTGGATGGAGGGACCCACCGAGAGATCTCCTTGCCCTCTTATCCTTACGGTTTACTCAAGCCTTCAGAGGAAGCCACAGCTCCTGGACCCAGCCTACACTCCTAAGAGAACTGCAGTCCTAGAGATGCTATCTAAAGGCAAAAGTAGTTTGGTTTAAGCCTGTATGTGCACAGAGGATTAAAGGGCAGACTCAATCCAGCTGTGGGTTGAATCCAGCTGCTGGCACCTGCCTTCTGCAGTTGAAATACTGAAGGGTTCACAAAGTTGTCTCTTCTGGGGACTGTGACAGGTATTTTCTCCTCTAAGTTTACCCTGCAGCCCGGGAAGGACTTTTCCTACCCAACTCTCTCACACTCTGGCCTGTGCTGCAACTCTCTGGAGTGGCTCCAGTTCTCAAACTGGCACTTTTTAAATGATTCAAATGTAAGCCCCATTTAAAATGGCACATAAACTATGTGTGTCATCGGAGGACAGGTTATGTCAAATCATCTGGAGAACACATAAACACATCTCTAGCAATAATAGATTATAGCAGTTACCACCGTAACAATTCTTATAAAACAGTCCAGCATCTCAGCCCATGAGCCCATGTTCTCAATCCATCCTCAGTATAAAGCCCAGTACCAGGGGACCACTTGTCAACTTCTCTGACAACCACTTCAAAGGGACAAGTTTCTTATATAAAGTTATCTTTATGAGAAAAAACCTACTGTTAAAGACAAGGCATTGTTAGCATACACTGTGGCAGGAGTAAAAAGGCCTCCCACAGGATGGGAGAAAATACTTGCCCGTTGTTTCACTTTCTAGTATGTAGTCAAAAACATGCTAGCATGTTCGTGAGGTTCTTTTTAATGTAGCTAATATAAAAGTGATCATCTATTTTGAGTCATGATTGGATAAGCAGTTGGGCATATGCATGTATATGAATATGTATATGTACATGTATATGTATACATATGTATATATTGGAATTTAAAAGGAATGCCATTCTGACATAATCTGATTGGCCTTTGGAACACTGTGTTAAGTGAACAAGGCCATGATGGGATGTTGGAAAAGAAAACTGGTACTTTGAAGAAACCAAGGTGGCCAAGACAGAGTTTGTCTGTGGAGACAACCAGTAGTGTTCAGCCAATGGCGCTAACTAACCTGATGCTACAAAAATGGACAGGGCATAGGTACGCTGGGTGACGTTAACAAATGTCACAGCACACACACTTTACTACAGTCGGAGTGGAGGAGAAGGGTGAGGATAGAGAATTAATGATGGATTCACACAGGGCTGCTTGGTACCTGACACCGCTTCCTGTCAATAGGCGGCAGACTTGCTGACCGGGGGAAGGAGCGGGCACTGGTGCATGCCAGCCAGCTGCTGAGACTGTGGGCCGTCTTGCTCTTCATAGCAGAGCCCTTCCGGTGCTCCAAAGGCTTTGCCTTCTGCAGCCGCACCTCCCATGGGTCAGGATGCTCCCGGAAAGGTGAATTGTACACACCTGAAATCTAAGGAACACATTTCTTTAATTTACATACGAGAGTACGTTTTTATCCATTTGAGGAAAAAGTACTTTAAACTACAACTTTGGTACTTAATCAGGGGTAAGTTACCAGAGGAGAACTTAGAAAACTTTGTATCTGGTTTAGACCAACAATCTTAGCAACTTTCAGGATTGCAGAGTAAATGTGTTTTGAAAACTCAGTCTGAAATTGTATTTGAGAAAATAAAATAGAGATTTTTAGTCATCCATGTTGTATTCCTGACAGATATGATGTGTTTTAAACTGTAGGAGGAAGCCATACCTTCATTTACATAAATATATGTTTTAAATTGCATCAGAAAGTCAAACCTTCATTTACATAAAGGCAAGTGGGCAATGCTTGAACAAATTTAGGGTATTAATTATATATAAATACTTGACTATTTGAATTGCTGATCATTATACACCGAAAGGGCATTTTTCCACACACTTTTTATTGATTCTTTGGGAATTTGAGATCATACAGCCTAGCACACTCAGTTCCCATTTCTTTAATGTCTGCCCTGCCTAGCCTTGGCCTCCCCCAAACCAAATAAAAATAAAATAAAAATAAAGAAGTTCAACATGTGTTCTCTATATACCCACTGCAGCAAAGTCAAACTTGGAGTGCCCCACACCTTAACAGGGACGGCGTCCTTCCCTTGGCTTCCTGGCGCCTGCCAGAAGCCATCAGTTTCCAAGAGCTACATTTCAGCATGTTTATCACACTTTAAGAGTTCTCTTGGATGGTGTTCTGCTCGGGCTGTGACTTTGGAAGGTGGGAGTTGTCACAGAAGCCTCTCAGGGTCCCTCTTTCTCAACTGTGTGTCTGCAGTCATCCCTGTCACTGGAAGAGTAGCTTCCTTGCTTGTTATAGTCAGCGGGAGCATGCATGGATTTCACATGGTTTCTGCTGACAGCACAAACCACCAAGATGGCCTCCTCCTGCAGTAGGAAAATGGACCCAAACAAGGTAGCCTGGGTCCTGAACATCAACAGGGCCCCAGGTGGCTGTGCAGGCCTTTCACATCAATATGGCGTTAGGTGGTGACACGGGCCATGGAAATCGGTAAGGTCCCAGGCAGTTTTATGGGCCATTTACGTCAACATGGTCCCCGGGGGCAGCGTGGCCTACAACATCAATATGGCTTCAGGCAGCAGCATGAACCTCAGACATCTGCAAGGCATTAGGTGGCACCATGGGCCACAGACATCGACATGGCCCTCTGAGGCATCAGGGTCACATACCCCCACATGCCCCTCAGCAGCTGCAAAAAGCACACACAGCAACAGGACCTCAGGTGGCAGGACATGCCACTCACTTCAACACGGACCCCTGAGGCAGCAGAACCAAGGACGTCTCCGAGGCTTCAGTCAATGGTACAGACTGCATATGTCTATATGAATCTCTGGTTTATCATGGACTGGGGCAGCAGCTGAGTGGATCACAGACACTACCATGGCTTCTTGTGGTACCACAGGCCATGGTAGTGTTTTGAGGAGGTCCAATACAGAAATCAAAGCATTTCTATCTCAGGAATTCATCATTGCCCAGACTCAGGACGATAGTGCAGCCTGGTAGACTGTGGGCTGAGTCTGGATCTGCATAGCTTCAGGCTGCTGCATACCACCCAGCTGACCCCACTGGGTGATGACATGTCCCTTAGCCACCCTCAGGCTTCTCTAATACCTGTCTTCAGTTCCCCCTGTATGCACAGCCCCCTTCATACATGCATTCCTTGTAGTGGTGTCCACCCCACACAAGGCAGAGCAGGGCAGCCTGGCTTCTGCTTCCCGCCCCCTGTGAGCATCTATTTTAAGTCCTGTACTTGGCCAATCCCTCTGGTTCCAGACCCATATGGGATACTATTTATCACTCCAAATCTGTGCACTTACTGTGCACATCAGGTGCCCTGCTTCTGCAGCGTCATGTTGCCCTTACCACTCTGTCACACATTGCATCAGAATAGCCGAGACTTCGCACAGCATCTGCCCTGCTAAATGGGTGCCACAGATGCGTGTGTGAGAAATGTGAAATCCAAGCGTAGCAGATGTCCATCATCTGCAGGCCTCATGTTACTTGAGCCACAGACTGAAGATCACACTACTCTGATAGAACTGTATTGGGTGATATTTGATCTCCAGAGATTCATAATCAAAATACATGTGCATACCTGCACATAGACATGTGTAAATACCCTTTATGCAAATTCACATTTGTAGGGAAAAGTGAAATTTTCTATGATGAAATGATTGGTGGCTCTGTAGACACTGAACTATATAAAGAATGTATTAAACACTTCTGTTATTCCTAAAAGAAATAGACTTTTCTTTTATGCTGCAATTAACCCATAAACATTCCTGATTATATGTTATCTCGGGGTCCCTGGTAATATTAGCTAGGACAGATGTCTTGGGAAAACTGTCCAAGGAGGCTGGAGAGCTGGTTCAATGGTTCTCTTCCAGAGAACCCGGTTCAAATCCCAGTATCCACACAGTAGCTCACAGCTGTCAGAGCTTCTGGTGCTGGGAATCTGACACCCTCGCACAGACACACATAGACAAAACATCAACTCAATGCACACAAAATAAATAAATATCCATAAGAAAGAAAAGCTGTACAAGATGAGTTTGACATTTCAAGCCAACCCTTCGGACGGTGGGGATTCCTACCCTACGCCTACCCCAGCCTGGTCCCCAGTTCTTCTGTACTCTCTTGGAGGTGCCAGTCTGCCCCGCCATTATCCCTTACAGAACTCACAGTTTCACAGTTAACCACCGCAACCAAGTGGAGAGAGAGCAGGGCCCTGGGTATGTCTGCAAAGTACCCGGCAGACACTCCGTAAATGAGTCTAAATACTCACGGGGGGGGGGGCAGCATCACTCCATTGAGAAAGGTGTCACACGGTGCTCAACTCTGCTTTCCAAAGCAGCAAAGGCACAAATCCAGACCTGAGACCAATGGGATGTGACCCCTTTTGTCTAACACGTGGTTTTCCTTTCCTTTCGAAGATGATGTTAGGACCCATTTTAGTCATGTTAAATTTAACCTTTTCTGCTCTTCCATTAAGGACTAAAATTTATTGTATATAAAATAAAGTTAACACAGATATATTTTATACCTAAAATTATTTTAAAGTTGGTTCTTCTTTGATATCTTTTCCTTAATCTGAGTGATACTATGCTTTAGAATGAGTTTATTTTTTTTTAAGTACAAAAGTATTTTAGGGTAACACACTTTTGCTATTCTAGATACACAACGTGGACAGGCGCATGAACAAGGCAAATGGCCGCCGAGGAACAGACAAGTGTGTGTTTACCTGTGATGGCTTTCGTGGCCACTCAACTGAGGGCTAAGTCTCTAAATGGTTCTTAAGGCGCTTTTCTAAGTCACAAATGTACCCAGGATGGGAAGGAACAAGTAATGTTAGATTAAAAAGATGACTGACAAAAAATAACTATATGTTATGCTCTTTGCAGAGGATACAAGAGAAGAAATACCATTTAGGTTAGTGAGAGTCTAAGTGGAAATCTGTTAATTTATTGCCCAAATTTCCACCACCTTATAGATTAAGCTGTGAGATTCCTACAACTTAGTTAAAGGTTATAATTTACCATCTAACATCTCCATGGGCCTGAATAACCGCTGGTGTCTGTATTAACTTTACCCACCAGGAATCCTGATCTCCTGCTGCATTTGCACGCTCATGTGTAGGCAAAGTGGGAGATGCAAATAGAGTGAGAGCCATGATAGCTTCCTTAAATTACACTCTGCAACTATATAGAGGTCTCCTCATGTGTATTCTCTTTGCAATTTAAATCAAATATAGATAGAAAATACACTTTAATTGAATTTCAAATGTATCATTTAAAATCTTCAAGGTGTCAGTATTTTAGAAATTAATACATTAGCTGACTTACCTCAGTAGAAGCAGTTTGTGCGCCCCCACCCCATTCCTCACAGCGAGCGGTCACCCTGTTTATTGTTGGAGTAGCCATTTAGTTATTGTTTCTTTAAGTAAAATTTACAAACGTATGATTGTCTCCACTGCCTGCCACATTCCATGATCTGCCTGGTTAAGAAGAATGTTTTGCTGTGGGTCACAAAAGCCCCAGCCACCCCACCCCCAGGTTCTGTGGCAGAGTTTCTGCTTTCCCCATTTTTCACAGTCTGGAAGGGCCACTGCCATGGTAGCTTTGGGGACTTCATTTTCAGCAATAATTTCCTAGAGTGACCAACACTATGGGGAAATCTGTGCTAACTGTTTGAAAAAGGAGAAAGAAAGAGAAAAGCCTACACCTGAGCTATTTGCAGTACTGTCATGCTAACATTCAACTCAATAAGACCGGGGCTCTCAGGGGGGGCTCTGCTAATAGCTTCCCACTGACCTCCTTGCAGCAGGCTGGGCTGCTGACTGGTGGCCCAGTGGTGAGGACTGCAAAGCAAATGGGGTGTGAAAGCTGATTTTTTTTAAAGGCTATGGTTCTGACTGGTCACAAAAAAAAAAAAAAGGCAATGAGTTATATAATAGATATATTTTTTTTCCTGAATTCCCCCCTTTAGACCGTCCATCATAGGAACTTAAGCATGACCTAGAATATTAATTATGTCGGGTTGAGCAATGAGCAAATGTACCATTTGTTACCCAGTCACCCTTAGCCTTACATTAATATTTTGAACTATTCCATATTTCTAACAATCTATCAGCAGGTTTTTTTTCTCCTCAATTTTTATTCTTATGCTTAAGTGCTGGATGGGAAAGTATTTGAAGGTGCAACTGATTTGAAAGCAAAGGAAGGGCTTGCTGCAGGGGCACCTGCTGTGCTGTCTCAGGCTGTGCAGGCTGCAGCTCCCTACACAGACCTTTGTTCCCTGTGTGCCAGGAAGCTTCAGTGTAACTTCTTGTTTCTTTGTTGTTGTGGTTTCCTCTCAGAGCTCATATCTGTGAACTGAAGAGACTGAAACTGGCGATGGACACCTCAGATCCCCACTGCACAGCCATCCATGTTTCAATGTCAGACTTCACCTGAAACAGTCGTTTGGCTAGACTTGAGAGAAGAGAGGTGAACAGGCTAGCTCAGATCTGGGAGTGAACAGAGGTGAACAGGCTAGCTCAGACCCTTTATCTTTTCTTTTTTGGAAACTGCATTCAAGTCACTTAGCAAATAGAAGTCTGCCACAGAAAGAGACAAAGTCTAAAACCATTTTCAGGCCTCTTGATTTAAAATCTGTGAATACCATTGAGTGGGACACATTTCTCAAAAGAGGCCTAGCTAAAATATGCTTCTCTTACTAAATTTTAAGCAGATGCAGTTTGAAAGGAAACATTAAGAGAACACAGTGGCCAAGAGTTCTGATAGCTGGAAAAGAGAAGGTGGGCCTAGGACCGAGTGGAGTGTTTGCCGTGGAAGGGAGTGTTGAACAGACAGTGAGACCTCATCACGGCCATCAGCCTACCTGTGTTAGGGACTTACAAAACCCCACTCAGCAAGTGACTGCCCTGCTCCTGGGAGAGTGCTGCCTGCCCCCAGGGCTCAGGAGGCCACTGCACCCCAGATGCTTCTGCTGAGGACCTAGAAGAAGCAAGGCAGCTGGATTCCTCCTGCCTCTCAGGCTGAACTCAGCACTGGCTCTCACTACAGTGTACGTGATATGAATGTGCTGGCATAAAGCAAATAAAAAACACACAAAAGCTGTGCGGTTGGTTTACTGAGGTTAAGAAAATTCGGGGCCTGAGTCGTGTTAGTAACTACTCTGTCTTGTTACTTAAAAGCACATTAGCTCAACTCTTAGGAACCTGATATACTTCCCTCAGACCTCCTTTGTGGCTCCTTGTCATTGTGCCCCTGACATGCCCGGTGCTAGGCTCCATCCTTACCCTGACTCCAGAACAGAACTGAACAGGGGAGGAAGGAAAAGGAACTGAAGGAGGGGAAGGAGCAGAGAGGAGAGAAGAAAGCAGAGTTCTTAAGGTTTCCTTCAAAGTTCAGTGAAGGCCTGTTAACCACGCCGACTTCTGAGAACTCAGACCTTGCACATGCGGCTGCTCACTTGCTGGCCATTCTAGCAGAGGCACTCAGGGGTGCAGCACAGCGGCAGTTAGCCCTGCATTGGGAGAAGACTCCAGCCCCTCCCCTGCCCCAGGATTCCTCTGGCCTGGCCAGCACCTCCTGGGGCTCTGCTTGTCCAGAGGAGATCACCATGGCCCTCAGAGCTTTGGTCAGGGAAAGGTAGAGGTGCAGAAGAATGTCCCCTAGATACTGTGCTATATACCTGTTTTATTGTGGAGGAATTTTTGTTTTCTTCAAGAATTTTTAAAAGGAGAAACAAAGTGTGCTCTTATTTTACTTTTACATGATCAGAGTGAAATATTTTTAAATAGCTGTAGTTACTAAATAAAAAAATTCAGAAGTGAATTTGCTACTCTCATCAATCTTATACATTAAAGCATTTCCTGTGAAATGTGGATTAGAAGAAAGTAACTTAAATACAATATTCCCTAACGCAAATTAAAATCAATGGCTATAGAATGCCTACCAACCTTCTCAGCCTAAGATATGCACAGAGAGGGCAAAAGCTTTTCATCCCATGAGGCTATTCTTAGAAGAAAGAGGCTAGAACTCGAAAGACTTTGCATGACTGGCTGTGGTCTAACTGGCTGATAGTGGGTATCTCACAGTGCTTGTTACCAAAGATATAGAACACACTATGAGAATCAATCATTGAGGCAAACGTCTCTGAATTTGTTCTGAGACTAGGTAGAATTTTGTAATAAAAATGGAAGAAAGGCACCAAGACCAAGAGAGCAAGGGAGGGAGAAGACATGGGGGCACAGTCAGGGGACATCAGGCTGACCAGGGCACAGTCAGGAGACACCAGGCTGGCCACTGTGGCATGAGAATATTGCCAAAATTTATCTTTGGAATGTTGAGAACTTGAATTGAATTCAGTTATAATTTTGAAATTTCTTGATTTTCATATCTCCTTTAAAAGATAAACTTAGGAGAAAGCCCAAAGCGACCACAAAGATGCTGGCAAAAACTACAATCCAAAGGGAAATCACAAACAGATGGGAACTGGATACAGAAGAATCCTGGGCAGTGTGCAGGCAAGTTAGCCTGGCCAACAATAAGGAAACTTGCTTTCAGACCCAGTGGGAGGTGAGGACAGACACCCAAGGCTGTCCTCTGAATTCAGCATTAGCCCATTTGCATGTATACATCACACACACACACACACACACACACACACACACACACACACACACTATACACACACACCATACATACACACCATACACACACACACCACATACACAAACCACATACACACACACACCACACACACACACCACATACACACACACCACATACACACACCACATACACACACACCACACACACACACATACACACACACCATACACACATACACACACACCATACACACATACACACACACCACACACCACACACACACCACACACATACACCACACACACACACCACACACACACACACACCATACACACACACCATACACACACCACACACACACCACATACACACACCACATACACACACCACATACACACACACACCACACATACACACCATATACACACACCATACACACACCACACACACACATACACACACACACCATACACACATACACACACACCATACACACACACCACACACATACACCATACACACATACACACACACACCACACACACACACACCACACACACACACCATACACACACCACACACACACATACACACACACACCATACACACACACCATACACACACACCATACACACACACCCCATACACCACACACACACACACACCATACACACATACACACACACCATACACACACACCCCATACACCACACACACACACACACACACACACACACACACACACACACACACACACACAGAGTGATGGGCATGGAATGGGGCAGGTTACTCATAAAAGCTAAACTGAGATATGTCATAAATGTGAGAATTCCATTCCGCAGCCATCCAATCCAGTTCCACACTAGGAATTCCAAAAGACTAAATGCTATAGTAGGGCACATGACCAGTGTAAGCAGAGAGATGAGGTTTGACATGGGAAGCAATACTCAAAACAGCAATGAAGAAGCCTCTGCAAGGCTCATTAGGAGACTGAATCTGCCTGAGGAAAGAATTTCTGGTATGTCAAGAAAAATTTCAAAACAAAACAAAACAAAAAAGCAAAACTGGAGCAGAATGTCCAAGTGGCGTGGGCACTTGTGAGAGGTGTGGTGTGCCTGTCCTGTGAATGACGTGCGAGAATTGGAGAAGGGATCAGGGAAACATCTGAGGTACAATGACTGCGAATGACCTCAGGCTCACTCACTGGCACTGCACTGTGAGGGCATGCCACTGCCAGGCCTAGATGCTGGGTGCTCAGAGTAAAGTCTCTCACAGTGCAGCAACACTGAGCACTGCCGGAATAGCCCGAATTGTGTGTTAGATTTTGGATTAACTTTTGGTCATTGCACGCCCAAGAAACATCTACTGTCGCCCCTTTTTGTTACCATGTTCAGTTATGGTAACAAGCGTGGTTCAAGAACCTGTGCAGAGCCATGGCTGGAATGAACCCGGGTGCCGAGCATGAAGGGAGGAAGGAGGGAGGAGGAGGAAGGAAGGGACTGACAGGTAAGATGGAGGGAGGAAGAGAGGGAGAGAAGGAAGAAAAGAAGAGAAAGAAACTAGAAAAAACACGTATTGAGGGGGAAACAATCACTGACGAGAATTTACCTTGTCAAATCCTACAAGTGTGAAGGAGAAATGAACATCTTCAAATAAAGAACGACGGGTCTGTGTGCTCAGAATAAAATCTGTGACGGTGGACCCCTAGCTCCACTGAACCACTGCCAGAGGACAATGAGAAGGCTGGGGTGCTCCGACTGTAGTGAGTTTGGGCCTCCATACAAAAGTGCTGGTCCTGTCTTTACCACTTCTTGCCATGGAAGCTAGTCCCTCCCCACATACTGAAAAGTTCACTCTCCTGCCTCTCAGCCCACCTCTCACCTTTTTAAACATCCATAGTGTTTAGCTGTTTCATCTATCTTTTCAAGCTTTCTCCCCCATGTGGCTATTTTGGGAACATGAATACATTCCTGTTCCTCTGAACACCCTCCTCTACCCTGAGTCTCCTATCAACCCCCTATTCCAGTGACAGGAATTTCCCATGATCCTCAGTCTCCTTCCCTGCAGCAGTGAAGACGTTTTCAATCTGGGGTGATGGTACTCCAGCCTACATTAGCTCCTGCCTCCCTCCTCTTGGAAGCCAGTCTGACAGTAGGAAGCAAACATCCTCTTTCTCTTTCTATGTACAGCGATGGGGCTGTTTTCCTGGCCTTACTAGGGGGAAATGAGAGGAATGATGGAATCACACAAAATCAAGGTCACTACTGACAGTGTCCAGAACTTACAAAGCAGATGTACTCCATCTTTCTCTGACTGGTTCTGGACTCAAGCAGGGGAAGGTGTCGATAACGCTTCTTTCCCTCAGGTGCCCAGTTTCTACCCTGATTAATCACTGGTCTTTGGCAGAGATCCTGCCTCCCTCTGCCATCACATGCTTTGGCATTGCAGATGGTGTTGAATATACCCACAAATAGTCCTCTCTTGTCATTTGGAACATTACAAAACATATGTATTAGTAATATAAACATTACTAATTAAGAGAACCATTAGTAACTAATTTGGGAGTAAGATGTCAAAGACATGTTTCTTTTTGCTCACTCTCAGTCACCTGCAGTATTGAGTGGGTTTCATTTGTTTTCTGATTACAGCTGCCGTCCAGACAGCAGAAGTAACAAGTAATCAAATGGCAATTACACAGTTACTTCTCTCTAATGGCTCTTTTTGAGAAGACAAAAAAAAAATAGCCTAAAACCCATCCCTATGGGCCAGAAACGTATGCTTGCCTTTTGGTCAAGAGGACTTAACAAGTCAAGCTTGTTTCCCTCCACCCCAAGGCCTCATGTTTGGAGGGATGAGAGCTTCCACAATGCAGGAGAAGGCAAAGGGGTTGAGTATGCTCTCTGGTCCTTGCTTTCAAGCAAACAGGAAAGTTAAGAACATCTTGACCTCAGGGCATACCCTTGAGGTGGGTCCTTTTTCTACCCTGGCCAATCCAGGTTAGACCAGAGTGTTAATACCACATTCCCTGTGTCTGGTGTATGACCTGGCTTGATTTGGCCTGTCTAGAATCTCTAATGATGTTAGCTGTCCTTCTGTCTGTTCTTTATATACAAGATTCACCCTTTTAAAAACTGAAAAAAAAAAAAAAGAAAAAAGAAAATCCACGGAACCAACCAAACCTTGGCCCTTAGGGGCTCACAGAGACTGAATCGACAAGCAGGGAGCTGTCTGGGACTGACCCTATGCTCTCTGCACATGCCTTACCATTGTGCAACTTGGTCTTCTTGTGGGGCTCCTAGCAGTGCAAGGGGGCTGTTTCTGACTTTTTCTGGCCTTTGGAACCCTATTTCTCATATTGGGTTGCTTTGTCCAGCCTTAATATTCCGAACAGAAGTGGGGGAGGAGAAGGTTTGGGGGGTTGGAACAGGGAAGTGGGGGAGGGACTGGGAGGAGAGCAGGAAGGAGAAACTTCGGTCGGGATGTAAAAAGAAAAAGAAAAAGAAAAAATAAAAGATAGAAATGGAATATGAAAAATCACAAAAATTTATTTGTGCAAACACAGACATCACTTTTCAAGCCAATATAGACTTCAAATAATTTTGTTTTATTTTTATGTTTTTAATTCAAAGAAGAAATACTGAGTGACTAGGATTAAAATCTGAACTGCTTCACGTGTTTAAATCTAAGAGTTAGGACATAGATAAAACATGTCGGCACCTGTGCAGACTATTAGTACCAGGAGAGAGAGACATTTAGGATCAGTGCAAGTTCAAGGCCAGCCAGAGTCACACAAGGAGACCCTGCCTTATACAAGAGCAAAGAGGGGGACCTCATGTCCCTTTTCTGGGGTTTGCCTACACTGTAAGGAGGAAGGACTGACTCCAGCAACGAGGTAAGTGGCAAAGTATAAAATAAGGAAAGGGAGATTCTCCCTCAAAGACTGGAGGAGACTCAGCAGCTGAACGTTTGCACGGTAGTTGGCAGGCTTTTGATTTTACTGTAGTTACATAAATAACATCCCGATAATTAAAGGGGTCATTTCCATGATGTAAGACCTACAGAAGCTGAGGACACTGTCAGGGTGGAAGAAGACCTGGGTTCATCCCCAGCACTGAAAGATATGTACACACACACACACACACACACACACACACACACACATGTATAGATAATGTTATATAATGTAGACTTGTTGTATATTGCTTATTGGCTTCTGGGTTAAGATCAGGTATAAAATGCAACACTTAATGATTCAGAGTTTTCTGATAGGCACAGATGGGTATACATGCTTTAACAGCAAACAACGGACAAATATGAATACATTTAAAAGAAAAATACTAAAAGTATTTAATACTATTAATTCTATATGCATACAATTTGTTATTTCCAAATATACTTGAATCCTCTGTAGCAGCAGTTCCCCAGAACCTGCAGACCACTCACTGTGCAGACTCACTCAGGAGAGAATGTGCCTGCAGCCTGCATGGAGTCGGGCACTGAAGTGTGTGCATATCAGAGAGGAGTGGCCTGCAACCTCTGTGTCCTGAAGCCACTTTGGAAAATTGATCCAATAGCCACATGAATTGTAAGGACAAAATTTGATTCCCATTTCCTATTTAAAACTGAGATCTCCCCTTTAAAATATGAGTACGTAGTGCCTTATGCTTTTTATCTCAGCACTTAGGAGGCAGAGACAGGCAGATCTCTAAGACTTCAAGCCCAGCATGGTCTACAGAATGAGTTCATCAGCCAGGGCTGCATAGTGAGACACTGAGACCCTGTCTCAAAGAAAGAAAGGAAGGAAGAAAGGAAGGAAGGAAGGAAGAAAGGAAGAAAGAAAGAAAGGAAGAAAGAAAGGAAGAAAGAAAGGAAAAAAGAAAGGAAGAAAGAAAGAAAGGGAGGAAGAAAAAAAAGAAAGGAAGAAGGAAAGAAAGAAAGGGGAAGAGAGGGAGAGGGGGAAGAGAGGGAGAGAAATACAGTGGGAGGGGACAGGGAAGGGAGAGAGAAAGAGACAGACAGAGTGGCAGGGGGACAAAGAAGAAAAGAAGGAAAGAAAAATTACAAAGTATAATAGATATACTACACCATGCAACCTTTCCGTAGGAATAAAAATTTAGATTAATATTGCTAGAGGAGAAAATGAATAATTCTCTTCAGAAAATGCAACAAAATGATTGTTAAAACTTGAAGAACAAATATTATAGATCTAGGTCAAGCAGTTAATCAAAGTAGTTATATTTGAGACTGTGAGTGGCTAAACACCATAAGACTTTTAATATTTTATATGAATTTGAAATCATACATCATAATAATTTCGTCCTCTTTCTTCTACTTCCTTTCTTCTTTGTTCTCCTCATCTTTTTCTTCCCCTTCCTCTCCCTCCTCACCCCTCCTTGTCTCGTCTTTTCTTCTTTCCATTATTGGAAATTAAACCCAGTGCCTAAAGCATGGGAAGAAGGGCAGTCCCGCTGAGCTGCAGCCAAAATCCTTTCATTTGGTTCCATGTAGAATTACGTCACCCAACCCTGAGGCTCGGGGGACCTAAAGTCTTTGGTCGCCCGTGCACATCACATACCACCCTTCTACAGACACATACTTTTAAAAAGAATAAAATAAACATTCTTAAAAATGATTTCCAAAACTGTATAAGCTTTAGGCCCATAGCAGGATTTAATTTTTAATCGCCAAAAGGAAAGTTTTATGATGTCTTCCTAAAGAATCCATTTTTTTTGGTTCTTTTTTTCGGAGCTGGGGACCGAACCCAGGGCCTTGTGCTTCCTAGGCAAGCGCTCTACCACTGAGCTAAATCCCCAACCCCAAGAATCCATTTAAAAATACTTTTAGTGTTGTGTGTTGAAAAACAGTCTTCCACATTGCTGTCTCTTTCCAGTGGCTTCTGATTGTCCCTTTGCTTCTGTCCACATTTTTGTCTGAATTTCCTAGACGTATGTTGTAGTCAAGACAAAGAGAAGAGAGCAGAGGAGGGACCAGTTTGATGACAACCTTTTCCCCACTTACATTCCTACTTAATGACAAGAGGGTAAATAATTGTCCTTTTCTATGGATTATAATATAACAAGAATTATATGTAACATTGGAGAGGGAGGATGTAAATACAAGAGTTAGTGCTGAATTAATTCTCATGGTGGCTCAGTCTTTGGTCTTTCAGAGGAGAGGCTGACAAAGGTAAGGGGTGTGACGGTGGCATTCTGGCATGGACTGCTCAACGGATGCAGAGAGAATGTCCAGTCTCATAGGCCTTCTTCCTGTTCTGTGCCTCCAGAGGTCAGAGGTCAGAGGTCAGTCCATCTGCTGCAGAATCTTCTTGAAAGACCAAACCTGCCATCCACCCTAAGGGAGAGAACCACCTGGCTAACAGTTGGCTGCAGCAGAGATAACTGCTTCACAGAACTGTGGAGACAGAAACCATGACAAATTGGCTTGAGTTGTGCCCATGGAATTTCCACAGCTGCCCAAGTTATGCATGGCTTTGTTAGCCTTCTGCACAAAGGCTCTAGTTTTTTCCATGAGTGTCCTTGGGCTGACTGGGCACATTTCTGTAAGCACTGTAGCACCCTCCTGTACAGAGTTTGGTACCAGAGCACTTAGCTATCAAGGAGGATCTCAGGATCTCAGGAGTGGAGATGGAGTGTCGTGCACATAGGTGTCACTTGGTGAATCATATGTGGGCCTCTGACTTCCAGGGACCAAGTTCTACTGAGTTTATATGAACTAGGTACAACCATGAACAAACACTCATCCTTAAATTTGTAACCTTCCTCTGGAAGAAGAGGACAGGAAGATAACCGTACCAATCCTGCACCACGCCCTGTTTGCTAGCTAGGGTCAGTATGCACTTCTTCACAAGAAATGTGAAACACTACCTCCAATTCCTAGCACGATGGTTGATTTCCCTAATTCCAGCCCTTAGGGAGGCCATGACAGCAGAATTTCTGGAGGTTCAAGATCAGTCTGGGACACATAGTGAGTTGCAGAACGCCTAGGCTGTGTATACAGTGAGATCCTGTCCCCCACAACCCTCCAAATGCTACTACCCGAAATATACTTTCATCAACCTCCTTACTGCCAAGCCCCTTCAACTTCTGTAGAAATTTGCCACGTCAAAGAGTCGGTAGCTGGGAACGCATGAGGTCCATGGTGTAATTGGACTAATAATGGAAGTTAGGTAGCAGTGAACCCTCCAAAACGACTGGCAGGTTTCTCCTGTGTCTGACTCACTTTCACTTAAGAGCCATCAATACCTACTCTAATGTCCAGATAGCCCACGATTCCTTAAGCGCCTTAGCACACCGAGACCCTTCCCACAGCCCCGAGTCCCCACAGCTTCCTCCTCTGAGCTTCTTTGCTGCTGGGCAGATACTTCTCTCTCTCTCCTCTCATGAACTATTAACAATCTATCAGTGTTCACCAACCTACACTAATAAGGACAGCTGAACAGCTAGTACATTTGTTGACAAAGCAGTTTAATAGGTGGGAGGAGACATCTTTAAAAGTAAAGGAATGGAAAGGTCGGTGTGGTGGGAAGTTGTGAGAATTGCCCTTCTTTGGGGTGAGAGCAGGACTGAATGTCCGGACTATAACTAGCTGTAAGAAGTAATCAGCTTCATCCGTATGCTGGGTGTTTTGGTAAGTTTTTCTTGAACATAATATCAGGCTGGGATGACATGACTACACAGAGGAGCAAAGGAAGAAAAGACTGAAAGGCAGGGCGGAGGCAGATAGCGGAGAGTTGTCAATGTTTACGCTGAAAAGGAAGGGTTGTTTGAAACATATTCGCATTAGTACTTTGAAAATTTCATATTTGCATACCAAGTATCTCGATCATATCCACCCCCAACTTCTCACACATCCTCTCAGATCCACCCCACCCCCTTCCTCTTTCGCTTCTTTTGTCCTCTTGTTTTGTAGTTATTTGCGTAACACATCAGGATAAGCTGTGTACACTCCTGGTGGTGGGGCTACCAAAAGGAGCATGGCTGACCAACTAGGAGCCATACCCTTAAAGGTGGTTGTCCCTCCCCAGCAGCCACCTGCTGTCCAAGGTTCCTCAGGGAGGGTGGGTGTCTGAGTCCCTCTTCCCTCCACACTACAAACACCGTCATTGCCTTGATGGAGGAGATGGCACGCAAAAGTTGTGCTGACACACAGACTGCTCAGAGGGCATGGAGAAAGTCAAAGGCAGGTGACAAAATGCATGCAGCCGAGGAATGGTACAGCCAAGTAACCAAGGAGCCAGACTGTGCACGAGTGAGTGAAGTGGCCTCTAAGATCAACAGGCATGAAATGTGCAACAGTCGCTGATGGCCGTGCCTCAGCACCACTGCTCCAGAGCTGCCCGTGTGTGGCAGCTGAGTGCTGTATCCTGAGAACCTTGCCCACAGCGAAGCCTGTCCAATCCTGAGAACCCTTCCACAGCGAAGCCTGTCCAAACACTGTAATTTCCAAATTCACGAGCCCCTGACCCAGATGCACACACACCATTACACATGTAAACAGTGGCATGTGTACACACAGGGCCTGCCATTTTCCCATGGCTTCTCCTCAGGACAGAAGTGCTTGTCACACGTCCCATGGCAAGTCCATAATGTACATAAGCAGACAACCTCTCAGCTTCTGCTGAGGGGCAGGATGGAAAGCATAAATACCTCTAATTAAGAATTTTAACCTCATAATCTTTATCTTCTAAACATGTTTCCCATCGAGCAGCCTACCAGTTTATTATAACTAGTGCTTTAAGCTTTAATTAAAATATATTCCTTCCTTATATAAATTCAATTTGGTACGGTTTTGAAAACAGATGACTGTATGCATTTTTCTTAAATATCCAAGTATATCAAATTATAGTTTATCGATAATGATCACTACAAAGGGCATTTTTAAAAATCATAAAACTGATAAGAATTAGTTTTGTACCCATATAAAAATTACTAGGATAAGGAAAACATAAAAACATATTATGCAAACGATAACATGAAAATTATTTCTATAACATTTCCATTTGAATCTGTGTTAACTATCAAATGACACAAAATAAAACATGCAGCTCTACTGATTGCTCCATTTGTGTTTGTATGTTTTTCCTATGATCATTTTAACATGAAAATGAGGAAAGTCACTGTCGGTTAATTACTCCTGTGGATAGTTCTATGCAGTGATGTTCATCTCCCAAGTGCTGGCCGCGGCCGTTTGGATCTTCAGTTTTAAATGCATCCTGAGACTTTGCTGAGGCTTAGGAAGCTCCTTTTCCTCGAGTGAATTCAACAACAGGCCTTTGCCCGCAGCCACCAGTAGGTGGAGCAGACAGCATAATTTATTACTGAGAACAAGGGCAAAGGAATGAAAGTCAGTTTCTTTGGAATAAAAGAAATCTGTAAATGAGATTTTCTTCAAAGGAAATATGCCCTGTATGTATTAGATTTGGTTTGACTGGTTACTGAATCAAAATAAATAACTTTATTAAATAATCAATCTTCGCAGAAAGATACATTTACAAATGGAGGTACGGCTTGCATTTTACTTTATTCAAATCAACTAAAATTAACTTTCCTTTCAAAAAAATTTTACAGGGACAAAGATTTTTTGATGTGTTCATTTAGTAAGGACGTTAAACACAGTCCTGCTTTACAGGTGGCGGGAGCATAGCAAACAGTATTTTCTAGGAAATATAATTGACTAATCCTGTTATGTCTGCAGCAACAAATTAACCTTATTACTACTAGTAAATGGTGATTGATTATTTATGCAAATAAGTTACCATGTTCAGCTTTCTGATTGAAATAAACATAGAAAAGAGGCGCTTTACTAGGACTTGAACTTTTTAATTAATAAAGCCCTGAGGGGCCTGTTAATTCACCCATTGCAATATTAGTTAGCTACTCGTGTAACTCCTATTAGCACACACATATTTGCTTGAATAAAGATGAGATAACAATAAAATTATGAATAGCTCCTGAAACTATTTTAAAATATACATCAGATTCATACTAAAATCAGCTTAAATTATGCCTATAAATATCAATACATCAGCATAACCAGTCTAGGGTTATTAATTCATTAAGTAGCATTATCTGTATACTTTGCTCTGCAACATTCTTCAGTGTTTTTAAAGCATTGTTGGCCTGACTAATGTTTTACATCTACTAACAATATCTGGCTACACTAGAACTATAGGAATATAATGTCAACTTTACTATTGTACAATGCATATTAAAAATGACATTACTAAGTTGTTGAAACTTTCAATAAACTATGTTCTCTTCTAAAAGTGCTACATTCTTTTCACACAGTTCAACAAAACTGTGTACAAATCAACTTCTCACCAAAAAGAACTTACACTTGCTACTGACAATTAGAATGCAAGTTTTTGGAAGTGAGACATCCTGTCCTAAGTACAAACAGTCCCGGGAGTCAGCCGGGACAACTTACCAAGAATATATTTAAATCCAAACTTCAATTTCCACCCAATAGCCAGGTCATTAAGGCAAATGAGTAACAATACTCACATTGAAGTATGTATTTTTGTTTCTTATATAGGGAAAGTATTTAAAATCCCTTGTATCAGCAAAATCAAAACTGAAAATGGTTGTTAATCTTAGTGAGACTGCTTATAGATAGCAATTTTGTCCTATTAAAAAAGTTGTGTGACAGCCAATGTAAATGAAGCTGAGTGCCCCTTGTGGCTAAGGATTCATTAGCATAACCTCACATGTACTAAATTCCCAGCACAGTACCCATGGAGGGCAAGCATTCAGAGACTCTGCTAGTCAGAGTAACAGGCTAAGGAGGAGAGCCATGCTCAGTGTAGTAAGGCTCTGTAGTCCTTAAGCTCTACCTTGGTAGACTATGGACAAACACTGACTCAAAGGAAGCAGACCAGATCTACCATAAGTATGGGAAGATGTGCGCCTACAAGCATCATCTGGGAGCATCTGCGCTCATGGATCAATAACAGAGTCCAAAGAAGGTAGTATCACTCTTCTATGTTATCACCGAGACGCTCAGCCTTGGGGGGCGTCATCATAGGTTCAAAGGTTATCCTTTTATCTCCTTAGTTACCTGCAGGTACATAGTAAGATCACCATCATCTCATAATCTAAATTGCCAGGCGGATAGAATCTCTGACGTTTCTTCTCCAAGGGAGAAGACCTGACAACACAGCTTCACCTGCAATATCCCAACACCAACAGCACCAGGCAAAGTGAAAATGAGAAGGGCAGCAACGTGGAGGCCACAGTGTAAGGAGCTCCTATCCTTGTTAATAACTAAAATAAAGAAAAGAAAGGAGCCAGCTCCCTCCTTCCACTGTCGGGGCTTGGGGCTTGAACCCAAGGTCAATGAATCTGAGTTAAAGAGCTTTTACCCACTAAGCCATCTCACCAGCCAAGTCATGCATTTAAAAGCATATTTCTCTGGACAGAATATTCTATGTGCAGGGTACTCTTTCTCAGCAACTGTAACAAAACCTTAAGTATAAGAATACATTTCTAAATATTCTAAATTCCATATTTACGTCTCCATAGGAAGCAATTTGATGAAAAGTTTTTCTTGACAACATCTATCAAAATTTAGAAAAGGAGGAAGAATGAGCTTCCACCATTCACTGAATTAAAAGAGAAAGCCTGAGAGCCAACTGGGCTTAATAACTTGCTACTTCTTGATCAATTCACAGCACAACGATAAGCCACGTGGAATGCGTTCTGAAGGCGAGGCTATGCCCTCCCTGTGTATCCCTGTGGCGGCGACCACTCTGCTCATGCGGACCTTTCTACCAGTGGCTCAGTGGCTGCCTCTATGAGGCACTGTCACAGGCCAATCATGACGCCTGTGCACACCAACACAGAAACACGAGATTGAACTCGAAGTAGTGTCTTTGTGGTATCTTTTCAACAAGTCATGTCCTATTCAGCCCGCTAGTTTGTCTCTGTCAGTCTAGGAGTCCAAGTGGCTCATGGGAGCTGCCAGGCACAGGTGAACTAACCTGCTTTGTGCTGAGCAGGTAATGCGTCTTGCGGGCTTGGTAATCTTTCTGCTTCTCCTCCAGTTCCAGGAGAATCTTTCTCTCTTCTCTCTCTTTCATTTCTGCGAACTCCTCCAAAGCCTCCCTGCATCAAAACCGTTAGCAGTTACTCTGTTGGCCTCAGTTGATCCCTAATTCTTTCACTGATGATAATCAAGTTTTTTTGAGGGGTGATGATCAGCTACATCCATCAAAATCAAGGGTGCAATTTATCTTGCCTGCGAGTTCTGGGGATCTTTGCTGTTGTTAGACAGCGTTTAAGTGACTTTGTCATGACGGGGCTTTCCACACCAAGCGCGTCATGTTCCAATTAGTACAGCAGCAGAGGAAATGCCGAAACCCAAAGTAAAGTGAGCGCCTGTCTAGATCACCCGTGTCCTTTGCTGAAGATTCACTACTTTGGAAATATTTAAATATTCCAAGAAGGATGTAAGTCTTAAATTTTAATTTTTATTTACAAATGTCTACCTGCTTACTCTGAATATTAATCACTTTTTATTTTAAAGTCTGGACTTTTTACATGCTTAATTGATTCTATTTACTTCGATTAAACAGCTCAACTAATAGCAATAAAATTACACATATTATCCTGCATTTAAAGAATTGACATTTTATTCAATAACATAAGTAATCTAAATAGAGGGTTAGATTAAGTTCACTTTTTTCTAAGGCATGAGAAATCCACTAAAATAATGAAAAAGTCCTTATTTATGTATATGCCTAAGAAATTTAAATGAAAAATAAGCTTTAAATTATACTGTGTGATAAATAGCTTCGGAATAGGACACGATATTATCAAATAAGGAAGAAAGACTACATCTTTTGCTTTCATTGGACAGATTTATCACTCATGTCAGACCAGCATTTTAATTCTGCTGTTTTATTTTTAAAATAGCTATCTAAGTTGGTGTCTACTTCTATATGTAAAATTTCAAATAAATCTCTTAGTCTTTGCTTCATATATCAGGGAGAACTAGAAGGAGATAGACTAGAAAGAAAAGAGAAAACAAAAGGACTCTCCTTGCCGCCTGAGTGTCTGGTAAATCTGTTGCAATCCTCCTTACAAGCTACGGATACTTCACACAAGGTTACTTATGAAACGCTGTGACGTTTAAAAATCACCATGCTAGGCCACTGTAGCAGAGCGATTTTTTTCAACATAAGATTAAATTGCAAAATAAATGAATTACTTGGAGTGGCACAGCCCCCATTTTACCACCCTTCCCTTGAAAATTGCTTATTAATATGAAAAAAGAAGGCATAAAATGGCCTGTTTTCCTTTATGCATGGTATTTGGGGTGCATCTGCACACCAGCAACCTGGGCTAGCTGCACATTAGACAGTGCTGGCAAGCTGGCACGATGACCCCTCTGACTGTGTCTCAGGGCTATTAATCGCTAAGGCCCTGGTAAAGCCAAACAAATTGGTTTCCATTGAAAGCATCTCTGTCTGTGTCTGCCAATTTGTTCTCTACCAAACAAACCTCATTAACTGTGTCCACTTTTTGACAAAGAACCAGGAGGTAGAAGAAATGGTGACCTTTCTTTGTCCTTAAGGTACACATTTCAAGACAGTCACATATGAGCAAATGAGAATTTTTACCAGGAAAACAAACAATCATGTTACTCAAAAACATCAGTGCATTATAAATTTTAATCTTTTAGTTTTGTTATTTGGTAAAAAAGAATAAATTCTTCAACTTCTTGTACAAGTCTTTGAGGTGATTTAGAGCAGCATATGCAGGTACTGACTGTCTTCCCTTATAAGATGTAGAAACAAGCCCAAGTAAGAATGTGTTAGCAGTAGGAGTGGAGTGGGAACTCTGGACTTCAGGGTAAGTAACTGCAGATGAGGCACATCCATCCAGACACAAGTCCGAGAGGGTATTTTCTACGGACTTAGACATGTCTTTTGTCTTATGGTCCTATTTTCTACTATAGAAAATACTCAGATTTTCTGCAACATTTTCACTGCCTATGAATATCCCATGATAACACTTTAAACATAAAGATTAAACCACTGTAAATACAAAGATTTATATTTGAGTACATTTCACTCATGGTATTTATAGTGATAAATATTTACATATTCTAGAATAACTGTGATAATAAAAATAAGAGTAACCACTGGGAGGCAATGTAGTGGAGCAGTTAAGACGTTCTCTGCGTGACCCTGGCTGTACGAGCTGCACTGTGCTTTCTGCTGTCTAACCTCTGAACTCCATCCCTTCATCTAGAAAAGAAAAAACACACTACGATTTCCATCTTTCTCACCGGGCTATTGTGAGGGTCAGATAAGCTGACTCTATGCAGAATAATGCTATGTAAGCCTCGGTTTTCTTCAGCATTCACACATGGGGTGCAAGGCTGGTCACTCTAGTCACGACGGCTCTTTCATGCCGTGTCTAATCCCTTGATGACATTCCTTCTACTAAGTGCACACTGTGTGGTAGTAATGTCATAACGAGAGCACGGTACCCGGCTTCCGAAGAGGTACGATGCATGAGGAACACTTTCACCAGCAGGAAATGGAGGAAACTAAAAGCACAGACAAAGCCCTCTTCCCTCTATACTACACGGTGGACTCTCTTCCTTCTATCTGCCTCATACTACATGGTGGAGTGAGGTCACCTTGAGGAGAGTTTCCACCTTTCTCTCCTGGGAGAAGGCTAATGGCTAAAGGGGACAAGCACATTTGCTAGGCTCTGTTGCATCACTGTGGAGCTGTGTGCAGACAATGGCTGGAGCTGGCTGCTCACCGCATCACACTTCCCCACACTGGACTAATGCACCCTAGCCTGAGGCTGCCAGGAGTGGTGGCTGTTAACTGCTCCTAGCTGAACCCTGTTAGGGGAAACTAGCAGGTTGCACTTGCTGACTAAGGGAAGACACAGGCTTGAGGCTTTGCCCCTCACCATAATGGCCCATCCAAATCCCAGAGCTCCCAAGTCTGGCTGGCACTGGCGCAGAGCATTGCTCCCTGTGCACTCTCCCCCTCAGCTTCCAGTCCTTACTCATTCACTAGACCCGTTTCAAAGTCTTTTCACACGGAGGCATGCACACTTCCTTTCTTTCATCCTTGCTGCACTAATCTTGAACCATCCAGGGTGAGCACTTTAGTCATCGTTCTGCTTTGAGGAGTTTTCTAGGTAAGACATAGATGATCTGATTTAATACTCTATGTCCTTTGGGGAAACAATGCCCCATTGAGCAGACTGACAGCCTCTCGTACAGACTCAGAGATTAAATCTCTGCTGAACACCCGCAACTGGAACTCGGAATTTGAATCCAAGTCTGAGTCCAAAATTGATGGCTTTAATCAGAGTTAAATTCATACGAGGTTATACTTAGTTATTGATAGAATTTCTCTCTCTGAGAAAGTAATGACGCTATTTTTGGAAGCACATGTGAGGATGAGGATGAAGCTAGAGTGGGAATGGTTTAATGACTTTCCCCAAATCATGTCACAGCTTTAAAGGTAGGTGGCTGCATGGGAACATGGAACCTGTTCCCTGAGCTATGCTTTCCGCTTGCTATTTTTAAAGTAAAAACTGCAGAATGCATGTTACTTTTAAAAGGACAAACTGAAAAGATACTTAGAAGCTCTTCAGCAGACATAACTAACAAATAGAAGAAAGTTACAAGGACTTGAGGCGAGCCCCTGGCCTCTGTCTGCCCTACTGCGCGCTGCTCCCTCTCGGCACCACTGTGCTTCCCGGCCAGCCTGGTCCGCCCTAGCGTATTGGGAGGACTTTCACTTTCAGTAGAGCATGCATGCAGCATCCTCCCCACAGATCTTCTCATTTATAACCCTGTAAATCTGTTTTTCCTCCAAGCACTTTAAACATACCTCACAATTGGGGCTGGAGAGATGGCTCAGTGGTTAAGAGCACTGACTACTTTTCCAGAGGTCTGCAGTTCAAGTCCCAGAAACCACATGGTGCTCACAACCATCTACATACGCCCTCTTCTGGTGTGTCTGAAGAGAGCTACAGTGTACTCATATACATAAATATATTTTAAAAATCTTAGTCATTTATCTATACATATATTTGTCATCTGAGTCTTCCACTAGACTGCAGTGTCCATAAAAACAAAGCCTCTATGTTATTCCTGTCTATTGGAATACAAACGTCAGACTACTTTGTAAGATATTTACATTTTTAAGCTAAAATATATCATTTTCCTTCTTCCCTTTTTCCCTCCCATCCCTCTCATGTACTAAATTCAATGGACTCATTTCAATTGTACACACACACACACACACACACACACACACACACAATTTAGCAATTCCTGAAAATCCTTATTTCAGTATGTTTCTCTCAAAACCATCTAAGCTGTTTTAAGAGCTAACATCAAGAAAACAATGCCCTCCTAGTCAACATGTGCAGACCTCATGTGCAGGAGACTGAACCAGCACACACAGGACATAGCTGGGTCTGCACCAGATCCTCTCTGTATATTATAGCTTCCAGTTTAGTGTTTCATGGGTTTCCTGAGTGTGCAAACAAGTGGGTCTATGATTCTTGTGCCTTGTCTTGGGCTCTTTTCCCTCTGTTGGTTTGTCTTGTCCTACTTTAATGTGATGGTGCTTTTTTATCTTATCCTATCTTAATTTGTTATGTTTTATTATCTCTTAGAAGGCTGCTATTTTCTAATGAGAGACAGATAGAGGAGTGGATCCTGATTGGAGGGGAAATGCAGAGCAACTGGGAGAAGGGGAGAGAAGGGATATATTTGAAAACAGAGTCTATTCTCAATAAAAGGGGAAAAAGTTGATATCATAAAGAGAAATAACTAACCTGTTATACATGTCACATCGATGTTTGAAATATTAAAGTCTAGTTCCTGTTTACAAGGAGCTTGAAAATGAAATACTAACATCTTCCTAGACCGATAGAACAAGTCTCTGAAGGAGACATTTGCACAGTGCTTTGGTTCAGGAATCTCACTTGTGGTAAGGGATCAAGAGAGGCAGGATATGGGAATGGGGGTAGTAGCCTTGCAACTGGAAAAAGAGTAGAGAGGGCTTTTGCTAAACACAGGCAGGGGGAATAGAGAGGAATGGTATAAGGTACAGTTGAGTCTCTCTCTCTCTCTCTCTCTCTCTCTCTCTCTCTCTCTCTCTCTCTCTCTCTCTCTCCCTCTCCCCCCCCCTCTCTCTGTAAATGGCATAAATAGTGTTTATAATAAAATACCATTCCCTGGCCATTGCTGGACGCATGGCAGTAGCAACTGTGTGACTACAACTAGCTGTGTGAGGACTGGGAAGCAGTTTCAAGGCTCTCACATAGGTCGCTATTGTAAAGTAGGAACAGCACGGTGCTGCTGTCCTTCAGAGCCGCTGTTCTTCTCACTCACTCACTTTGCATGAATTCAAAAACACCAAGACCCACTCAGAGATCATTCACAGAAACCAATATCAAACATTTGAAAGGATTTCTGTACATTATGGTATTACTTCTAAAATATTCCAATTATGTGGCAGGGGTGGGCATCTCCAGGGCACGCTGTGCTAGAGATCTGGGAAGGGGAGGCTCCAGGAAGTCTATGAGAACAACTCTAGCTGGGACTCCTAGCAGTGGGGACATGGAGTCTGAAGTGACCACCTCCTGTAGACAGGCAGGATTCTAGGGGAGGGATAAGGACACCAAGCCACCTGCATAAAACTTTTGACCCAAAATTTGTCCTGCCTCCAAGAAGTGCAGGGGAAAGATGGAGAGAGACTGAGGGAATGGCCGACCAATGACTACCCAACTGAAACCCACTCATGGGCAAGCACCAATCCCTGACACTGTCAATGATGCTTCATTATGACTGTAGACAGGAGTCTAGAATGACTTGTCCTCTGAGAAGCTCCACCTAGCAACTGACCAAAACAGACACAGAGACCCACACTCAGACATTAGGCAGACCGCAGCAGTCTTGTGGTAGAGTTGGGGGAAAGAGTAAAGGACCTGGAGAGGACAGGGACTTCACAAGAAGACCAACATAGTCAACTAAGCTGGAACCTCGGGGGCTTCCAGAGACTGAACCACCCAGTCAAAGAGCATACATGTACTGGACACAGCCCCCACACACATGCAGCAGAAGTGCAGCTTGGTCTTCACGAGGGGACCCTAACAACTGGAGTAGGGGCTGTTTTTGACTGTTGTCTGCCTGTGGATCCTATTCCTTCCCCTAACTGGGTGGCCTTGTCTAGCCTCAGTGGGAGAGGATGAACCTAGTCCTACTGTGACTTGAGGTGCCAGGGTGGGTTGGTACCCAGGAGGCCTTCCCTGTTCTTAGAGTAAAAGAGCAGGATGGTTGTGAGAGGGAGAAGAGAGGAAGCCTGGGATCAGGATATAAAGCAAATAAACAAATAAAGGGAAAATATTCCAAGTATAATGCTTCAGTGTGAAATTGTGTTATTTTCATCATTATGGATTCTTTGTGTAAGAGGAAGTAAAAGTCTATAACATGTATATATACATACATATATAACATATATAACATATATAACATATATATATATATATATAAATATAATATGATGCCCAGTAGTTGAGAGCAATTACAAGAACAGAACAACTCGGATATTCACATAGTATATGAAGCTCAGGATGCCAAGTATTTCACAGACATTTGTTTATCCTCACAGCACTGCATGGAGGTCAGCAAGGGAGGCTATCTAAGATGTCAGTCTCTCTGCAAACATGACTGTACAGATGAGAGCCTTGAGAAGCAGCACCGAGGTGTCCCTGCATATGCGTAGATCAAGTCCATCACGCTATCCTCTGCGCGCCTTTGTCGTAATTAACTATGTCGTAATTAACATCGACTCACAGTCATCAGGAGAATTCAGAGTTGGTGTGACTGATGCTCTCACTTCACAGGAGCTGCACAGTCTAACTTGTTTCATGTGTGCTCAAACATTGCACATTGCCTCTTATTTAAAATTTGCTGTGCTTTAATATAAGAGTGAATGGATAATTAGCTCTGTTTTTTGCACATAATCCACCAAATACCAACCAGAGTCAGCTCTGAGCTAATCAGAGAATAGGCCATTGGGCTTAAAGCAGCAACTATGTGCAACAGCGGTGAATATCCTTGAGATTTGAGAAAATACAGACCAGGTGTCTTCGTTAAGGACAGTGATCACTTCTATGTGAGGACACGTGCATCTCACCGAGTGCTGTAAGTAAGACATGATAAAATTCGGACTCAGAGACTGAACTCTAATGGCTTCTCCCCTCCTGTCAGTGGTATCCACACAAGAAGAACAGAAGTAAAAATGGATGTAGAGAACATTGGAACATAACAAAGGTGAACTGACATCACTGACAGACCAAATACAAATGGAGTTTTACCAATCCAGTGCTCTTGGAGTAGACCACCATGTCACAATTTCTACTTGAGGTCAAGATCCTGTGCTTTGTAGGCATAAATGTTCCAGGAACTATCAGTGTGCACAAACGTTCCAACTATGATGGCCATTTCACTTTCCTCAATACCATGTTAACTACTGTAATTATTTGGGAATACTGTCAGGACTAACAGGGTGGTACAGTGGTTAGCGGCACACGTGGCTCTTCTCCAAAACTGGAGTTTGGTTCCCAGCACCCATGTCACTGAGCTCACAAACACCTGTGATGCCAGCCCCTGGGGATCAAATGCACTCTTCTGCCTCCTTGGGCACCTTCACTCACAATATACACTCACGGACAGAGAGACACACTAGTAAAAACAAATCCTTTAAAAGGAATAATATAATCCAAGTATTTGTTCCGGGCTTGCTGAGTCTTAATGTTGGATATGAAAAGACCACACTCAAATATGGATACCTAGTTACATGAGTCCCATGGTCTATGACCTTACTGTCATCTTTCACTGTAGAAGTGGATACAGTAATCAGTAATAATGTTTATATCTTGTTTACAAAGATGTGCATGATAAACGTGGTGGGAAGATGGATGAGAGTGAGATCAGAGATCTATTAAAATATTTTTGGGATTCAGTCAAATAGAGAAGGAAAATGTCTTTGGGATCAAATCCTAACTGATTCCTTGGCTGAACTCAAGTGGAGAATACATTTCTTGTTTCTGACTTAAGAAAGTAAAGGACTTAGAAAGTAGAGACGTGGGAAAACCATTGCTTCATGCACAAGCACGCTTCCTTGAAGCAGCTACAGATGACCAAAGAGTGAGGTTAGCCAGCATCTGAGGAGATGGGTAAAATGATCAGGAATTCTGGGTGGATGTTTGGATTTAGGAACCATACCAAATAGCAAAGTTCAGAGAAACAGACACAACTGTCCACGGCAGACAGAGCGAAAGGTCACAGGGTCAGAGGCGGCACCGACACTAAATCGAACCAAGCTTGCACAGAAGCCAGTGGTGCTGATGCACACCTTTAACCCTTTACTCAGGAGGAGGGGCAGGCGTGTCTGTGAGTTCCAGGCCAGCCAGTCCCGCCTACTCAGAGAGACTCTGTCTCAGCAAACCAACAACCAATGGGAAAAGACAGCAACCACACAACCAAAGCCAACAAAACGTGTGCAGAAAACAGATAAAAACAAAGACCTCTTAGAAGAGGAAGACAGAAAACAGTGGAGTGCGATGTAGGCTCTCAGAGAAATTAGAGGGCACAATGGTTGGCAGCACTGCTGTGCCACAGAAGTGGGGTGAGATGGAGGCAAACGCATAGCAGGCAGTGGCACAGCCTTCCAGCAAATCACCTTCGTCACTACTGATCCACAGCAGCACACACCTTCCAGGAAGACTGACGGAGCTTGTGTATTAGTACGTGAAGCACCTGCTCTTAGGAGGAATAGCCGGTAGATGCTCTTTAAAGTGAAGAATCCGGTCAGACACTGCAAGTAGACACCACCCTGACAATTATTACATCTTGATATAAAAATAGATCAAATGGCACAGACAGCCAATGCTGTGGAGTGGTTCGGGCATTTGTACAAGCTGTTATTTTCTTCAGCCCTTAGGCTAGCTCTTCCCATAAGAGTTTATAACCTACATAGTTAGATGATGACAAACCTCCACGGTTTATTTAGTTCGTTGAGATCAGAATACTGTATTTTAAAGATGAGGTTTATTGACATGCTGTCTTTGGTCATCACACTGTTCTCCTTGTTTACACAATAACTATGGCACGCTACTTGTGTCCTTGAATAGGGAACAGGGACACCACAGTATGAAAAGTGGCCTAGCTGCTGGAGTTCATAAATTTTGCTCAGCTTTGGATGAGTTCAAAGAATTGCCATGTAAGAAAAGCCTTACAGAGGGGATTTATCTGATTATGGCAGTAATAATTACCCAGCTGTTTATTGCAGATAGAGAAATAATTCATGTAGGCAATAGGCCGTGGTGGCAATGACACTCCACATTTAGTAAATATGCAAACTGTTCACTTCTAATTAACCAAGCTAGAGGATGCCCTTATTAAATGTATAAACTAAAAGTGCCTTCCTGACAAGTGATGAATTGTTACAATGCACAAACTCTTGCCACAGAATTATTGGAGTGAACTTGGGGCTTAACTTCATTAAGAGATCTTGTGGGATAGTTAAATGAGGATGGACAGCGTAACAAGGCTTACCTGACAGCCAATGACATGCCGGAGCTTAGTGGAACTGCGCCTTTCCCTCTGTCCTACTTAGGTGCTCAGATTCACACCAGACAATCTGGGAACTACTAAGTTAATTTCACTCTGAACGAGCAAAAGAACTGAAATAACATGACACCCTGCGTAGAGGCCGCCTGACAGTTACCTATCGAATAAATCTACAAAATAACCATTTCCTTTGATTCAAGTATTGTTCCACATAAAAAGCTAAAAATCTACCACTCCTTTTCTCAACTTTGAAATAATGTTTAAAAACCAAATGGTTTATGAGTTGATCAGCTTTAAATCACATTTTAAATGGTAAATCGTTGAGTTTTATGAAAAAATAACACAATATAGAAATCAATCATAACTCTGACTTTATCTATTTTTCTCCAAATAATTAGGACATGGTTCACTGTCTGTATTTATGGTTGAGTTTGCCAAGGCGAACACTCATTCCATATCAAGCAACTTTATGAACTCTCACATCTCCCACAAGAAGATCAGATGGAAATTTGCTACTAAGCGGAAGCCCTTGACTTAATCAAAGAATATTAATTGCGTCAAAGGGGTTGGCTGAGGCGGCATGTTAGCCATGGATCTTCCTTCCTCTGACTCCGTGTGCTGAGATTACGTGTGCCAGCATGCCTGACACTGCTGAAGTGTTTTTCTTTGGAGCACGGACCAAGCAATTCTATTTATTTTACAGGTTTGCTGTGAAAATTGAGTCAGATGAATTTTCAGTGTATTTCAGGAATATTTCAATTTTATAAAGTTATGGGTATGAGATGGATAAAATGGGGGTTAAGTTGGGGAATTTGTAAGATTTCCCTTAAGAAGTGATATCAAAGAGGATAACTGAGGGGCTAGAAAACATGCTATGAGCAGGCATGTCATCTAGCATATGTGCTGGTGACACGTGTTGCAGAGTTCTGACACACTGACATGCTAATGAGCAGAGGTAAACAAGCAAACAAGGAGAACAGAAGAGCAGTAGCATCTTTGGAGGAAGAAAGGAGTGGAAAATCCCGTTCTGCTTCCAAGCACTGCAGAGCTTGGCCCTTGCTGATGGGTGTTGAAAGGAATCGAAGTCCACAAAGGTCAGCTCAACTGAGTCTGAAGAATCATGTGAACTGTGTCCTGGGCTCACCGAGGGGTTTGTGGAGAAGACTGATCCTGACAGACTCCATGCATGGGGAAGGCACTCTGAGTCTGCCTACCTTGCACTGAAGTCCTCTTGGTCCTCTGGACCTGGCCCTCTTGACATGGTGTCATCTTAGAAAAAAAAATGGATGGCACAAGAGAGAGAAGAGAGTGTGAATCTCAGAGGCTGGCTGAGGAGCCGGCACAGCATTGGCAGTACTCCAGCACGTCAGCGGCACTCCCAGAGCAGAACAGAGAGCCAGAGCCTGGCAGACCCATGACCATGGAGACAGGGAGGCAGTGACCAAAGCAGCAGCACTGCTGGGCCGACTGCACTCGCAGCTGCGTGTGTGTGACATCTGAAGTCCAGGACGCAAGAGAAATGAGTAGGGTCCTTAGACAATTTAGGAAAAGGAAAATTAATTGGACAAAAATTTACTCTCTGAAGGTATAAAGGAAGTGATCCAAGTTACACACACCACACACACTTAGAAAAACTTTTCTTAAAGGTCATTCTCCAAAAGTGCTTGTCTCTGGTTTGACTGTTAAGAGGTTTTATGATCTTTCCTTGTAAAAGAAACCTTAAACCTCTGCAAATGTCTCCAAGTTTGCAAGAGAACACAGTACATGGTGACTCTATTGTCTGAATAGATTATTATTTTTGCCAGTGTCCAATTATCTTGATGGAGGCAAATCTCAAACATTTCTAGCTCGACAAGCCACCTATTTCTTTTTCCAAAGCAAAGTTTAAGTTGCCTGGTGCCCTGGGCTGGCTGGTAGATGATTGCATGTACCACACGGTTGGTTTATTTCCATCCACATTGGTGACTCTAGGACTGTGGCTAGTCAGAGTTCCTGCCATAGGTGACTACAGGTCTCTCCTGAGCAGGTGTTCTCCAGACAAAAGCAGGCTTGAGTAGAGACTGGCATGCGTCCTCGCCTCCCTGTTTGAACAGTAGTTCTCCACTGTGCAGATATTGCTGGCCGTCTGGCTGTCTTCAGGAAGGTAGACACTGGCTTACCTAGCCTTTCCTTCTTGTTGGGTTCGTATGTCTGGCTTCCAAGGTGCATTTCCACTATGGTCATGGAACACGCTGATCAAAACAACTCAGGGGAGAAAGGAACTGACTTGGTTTACTTGGAATTGTCCCCTGGGGGCAGTCATGGCAAATATTCAAGCAAGAACTTGGAGGCAAGCCTGCTTGCTACTCCAGTCAGCATGACCTCCAACTAAAACCTCACAGTGAGGAAAGCAGAGCAGGGCCCAGGAAGCACTCGGCCTGCTGGCACCTGCTGGCTCACAGACTGGACTCTGTTCATCTACCCTCTGTTATAGTCCACGACCATTCACCTAGAAATAGTGCTGCTCATGTTGGAGCTGACCCTCCCATACCAACAAGATAATCCACAGAGGTGCGCACAGGCAATCTGATCCAGGCAACTGCTCAACTGAGGTTCTGTTGCATGATTCTAGGTTGTGACAAATTGACAATTCCAACTCACTAGGACCCCCTTTGAAGACCTGGGGTGAACATGAGCTAAGGTCCTACACTTTATAGGCACAGCTGATAGAGTGCTTCAAGTCCAGACATGTTGAGCGTTTCATAAATAGAATGCTCATAACCAAACACTCATTATATATGGACCACAACCCCTAACAGCACACAGTAAAGACAATTCCCTTCCATCCCTCTTGCAGACCAGCACAGCAGCCATAATCCAAATACGGCTGGAAAAAGTGGATTCAACGTTAAGAAGGAGGCAGTATCAGCAATATCTTGAAAAGTACCTATCTTTTCAATTAACATCAAAGTCCTAATTGATAGATATTTGTATCATATTGTACAGTAGGTGACATTTGAAAAATTATTTTTCTACCATGACAGTTTTCATTTTGCCACAAAACTATCTACAATAACAAATTCCATCGTGAATTTTTTTTCCATTTCTTTTAATACCCTAGGGAGGCCTCACTGGCTAGGACCAAGTTACTTGTTGATTTTCATTGTCTACTTGCAAAAGAAGGGAAGGCAACTTTCAGAGAGATTGGGGTGGATCTTGAGTACAGTTGTTCATGATATATGCCAGAATTAAAGTGTGACCACTGCCGCTCCAGGGGAGAAGGGAGGGGGGTTATGGAGGCTGAGCCCCACCCTCTAGCTTCACTCCTAACTTTAGGGCATGACTTATTTATCATTCGCTTACAATTTAGATTTTATTCTGTTGACAATTTGTATCTTCTAAGGATAGATGGAAAATATAAAAGACCACACACATTAGCTGGATTTGAAAGTCAACCACAGTGAGGAGAGGAGCTATGCAAACCTTTTGGATTGAGATTCCTAGGAACTAGTCACATTCATAAACATCAGGTTTATAGCAGCTTTTTTTTTGCTTATCCTTCAAAACAAATGCAAATTAGCAGATTACAAAGACAGCAGTTAGCACAAATATTCACATAAATATTTTGAAAGAGCAAGCTGTTGGTTCGCTGTTACTTCTGGATTATGACAAACATCTCTAGGAAGGAGCCCTGACAGAATAATGGAGAAACCAAACGGAGAGGGGAGCCTGCACTTCCAGAAGTGGTTCACAGGGAAGTAACAGGCATCTTCTCCAGTGCCTGCCCACCTGCCCGCCCGCCCGCCTTCCCAGCCGCCCGCCCGCCCGCCCTCCTGCCTGCCTGTCACAGTGCTCCCCACCATGATGGTCATGGGCTCAACTTCTGAAACAGTTAAGCAAGTCCTCAACTAACTGCTTTCTTTTAGAAGTTGCCTTAGTCATGATGGTTTGACATGGAAATAGAAAAGTAGCTAAAACAATATTGTGAGCAAATCCTCCCAGTCAAGAGAATTTACTCTGCACATCCAATCATCATTTGTTTCTTATGATTATATATAAACAGCCACAGATCATCAGCTGTTTGGTAATAAGGAAAATGAAAATAATCTGAATCACAAACACGACATACATGTATTGTGTACATGTGTTTGCATGGGTTTGTGTCTGAGGTCAACTTTGTCATTCCTCATTAACTTTTTTTTATTTAGTTATTCTTTTCAGACAGGGTACAGCACTGGTCCAGAATTCAAAAAATCAGCAGGCTGGCTGGCTAGGGAGCCCCCATGGGTGCTCATTTCTCTGTTTTCCTAGGGACCAAAGTGTAACCTGCTGATTGAAGTCAAGTCCTTATGCTTGCATGGTATTATTAGTCAGGGTTCTCTATTTAGAGTAACGAATTTAAAGAATGAATCTCAATCTCTCTCTCTCTCTCTCTCTCTCTCTCTCTCTCTCTCTCTCCCCCCCCCCCCCGTGTGTGTGTGTGTGTGTGTGTGTGTGTGTGTGTGTGTGTTTTATTGGAATGACTTGCTAGCTCATCCAACAAGGGTTGGCTGTGGACAGGAAGTCCAAGAATCCAGTAGATGCTTAGTCCACAGGCTGGATGTTTCGGCTGGTCTTCTGTATCTGTTGGAATCCTGAACAATTAGGCCCCAATGCCAGTGAAGGAAAGGATGTGCTAGCAAGGTGAGAGCAAGCAGGCAATGAAGAAAAGCTTCCTTCTTCTATGTCATTTTATAGACTTCCAGCAGAAGATCTGGCCCAGATTAAAGGTGTGACTTCCCACCTCAATATCCTGATAAAAGACGGGTGTTTCCCTGTCTCCAAGTACAGTGGATTAGAAGTGGATTCACCCACTTCAGACAAAGCAAAACATGTCTCATAGGTGTGTTCTCCTTTTCTGGGTAATAGTTCATCCAGATGTGGTCCAGGCAACCACCAATCACAGCCATCACAGACGAGTGTTTTGATTACTTAGCCTTGTCCCCAGCCCTAGTAAGACGGTGTCCCCAGCCCTAGTAAGACGGTGTGCTTTAAAGCTTCTAGGGGATGTGCATAGCATATTCCCTAATGAAGCTTGATCCCAAATTATTATACATCTGATTATATAGAGCTGAAAAACACATATTCCATTGGAATTAACTTTCCTCTCCTTCCATGTAGGCTCTGAAGAAATTGAGAGAAAACTCAAAGCCCTTGGAGTATCTTGCAACAGCTGCCCTCTGCAAAGGCAGCTAAGGTCAAGGGCAGGGAGAGGACTTGCAGCCCCACTGCACCTGACAACTGCTACTGCTTCTGGTTAGCTCCTTAACTGGCACTGGCAACCTCCTGTCTGGTCATGGAACTAAAGAATTCCATGCTCTGATGTCTTATGGTGGTTAATATCTCAATAAACCATCCTTTCACTTAACTATAGTCAAGACACATCAGGTAGATCCTGTTTTAGGCCACTGCTAACTGCTCCAGATTCTTGTAGAAATGTGATGTATTTTAGTAGTAAGAGCATGATGTTATGAAAAAGGAAATGTTTTAAAAAAAATCCTAGGAACATTTCATGAAAATTTAAATGTCAGCATAAAAGTAATAGGGGTATAGAGTAATTTTAATCCATCAGCATGGCTGCTCATGCAAGGGATCACATCCAAGGACCTTCTAGGTCTGTGTGATGGAGCTGGAACACAGGCATATCCGTAGCATGTACCTTTAATCCCTAACACTGAAGGTAAAGTTAGTTTGTAGAAGGAAGCACCCATGTTTGAAAGTGATGTCTAATCGAGGGACAAAGGAATGAATCAAATATTTAACAGAATGAGTTAGAGTTAGGATATTCCCAACCCTCACAACAACAGCATAGAAAAGAGAGGGAACTTAAGGGAGAAGTGAAGGGGGGTAGGAAGGGAGAGAGGGAGGGAGAGGGGGGAGGGAGAGAGGGAGGGAGGGAGAAGAAGAAGAAGAAGGGAGGGAGAAAGGAAGGGAGGGAGAGAGACAGAGAGAGGGGAAGGAGGGAGGGAGGGAGGGAGGGGAGTCAGAGTCAGAGTCAGAGGTAGTATTTACCAGGACAGTTTTACAGAGACAGGTTGCAGAGAGAACAAGCTAGACATTGGTGAAGACAGAATGAGCCAGAGAATGAGAAGGAACCAGAAGATTAGAACAGACAGCCAGAGTTTGAGGACAAACAGAGCAATTCAGTGAGAAGTCAAGAGTGGCCAGTTTGAATCGCTCAACTTGGAGAGGAGCTTGAGGCAGAACAGCTGAGTTGACCAGGCAGCCAGGATCAGGAAGAACTAGCAAAGGTGAACTTTTTTAGCAGCAGGCTTCCATCTTCCAATACAAGCTGCACTGCCAATAGGGAAAGCTCGCAAAAAAAAAAAAAAAAAAAAGGCAGACTAGAATAAAAATGGCCCAGGGGTAAGGAGAAGTCAGTACAACTTAACAGAATTAACAAGTGAACTCTGGAAGCCCAATGTCAAACTAATAAGCGCCACTTTGAAAGAAAGAGAAGAAAAGCTGAATCAAGTAAGGGAGCTAGCACAGGAATAATTCACTATTGATCCTAAAAACACTCCATGAAAAACATTCATAAAAGTTAATGTCAGAAATTTCAAACCCTTTGGAGGTAGAGAGCTGATAAAACCCCCTGTGGTGACTGAAATCTGCTTGCCTAGAAGGACTAATGCTCCATGATCACAAACCCCTCAGGCATTTTCAGCCAGAAAAGATTGACAGGAGGTTTGGCCCACTCTGGCAAAGTGTCCGACCCCTCCAAAGAATACCTTTGGCATGAGAATAACCGTCCACTCATTTCTACTCTCTAGCAATGGCACTCTGTTCAGTTCCTCTTTGTCGCCTTCCTCCTCTCGTTCATTACGAGGAGCCTGGCTCTGAATTCTGGAGTGAGGCTTCACTTCCTTGTTTACAGCTGTTAGTGCCCCACTATCTACTTCACACATGACAATAATGGCCAATGTTTGCTAAACATCAACTGTACACTCAGTGATCCATACGCCATGTGCCTCAGAAAATCACAAAGAACTCTGTCTCAAATGATAAAGTCTAATTTATCCTTAGACAACAGCTTAGGGTCATTGAACTACAGGGGCAGAACCATGTAATTCTGACCCACACATATCTGAACCCGATACAGTGTTCTTTCCCAAGAGGTGTGTTCATGTTTTAAACTTCTTGTTCGATAACTTCATGTAAGCATATGATGCATCCTGATTACTTTGTCCTACCCTCTACATTTGCTCTCACTCTTGTAAACACCCCTCCCATGGGGCCACCACACCGTTTTTCATTAATAGCTAAAAATGACAGACACCTAAAAATTCCACCATCAGATTAATGAGCAAAATATGATAGCTTATCCATGTAAAGGAGGATTTAGCAATATAATAGTATTGACATACACTATAACATAGACGACCTTTAAACACAGCATGCTAAAGAGTAGCACAAAGATTCATTTTTACAATGTTCAATTTATGTAAAATGTGTAGAACGGCAGCTCTACAGAGACAAACAGCAGATTTGTGGTTGTGTGGAGCCGGAGGGTGGGGTGTTGAATGTGACTGGTACAGAGCAGATTTAGGCAGAGTAATAGAAACATCTCAAGTTGACACTGCGATGATGCTAAGATGTGAAGATTTGAACCAAGCACAGATCAGTGACCTTGAAATGGATATGTGAGAATTTGTATTAATAAAGCTAGTAGAATAAAAACAAAATATGTCCTTTACAATGTCCTGCTATATCCAAGTAGAAAGTCTAATACCTTCTTTAAAAATTCTTTCTCACCAAATCACACTATACAAAATTAATATGCTGAGAAACTAATTTGTTTGATGACTGTCCAATTAACATTCAGAACAGAGGTACCACTGGATGTCATTAACAGCCAGTGATGCCATCCCTGCATTCAACACAGAAGAATGCATTATTTTAACCTCAAATTTCTGTCAAAAGACTTAAAAACAGCCGTTTTTTGTACTCCAAGCTAATAATGTTTTATTAATACCAATTTTAAATTTCATTATATAATTTTATTATTCATAACCTGGGGCAGTTTTTACATCTCAGGCTAGAGGTTACAAAGGAGCATGTCTACCATGAGCAAACTCAGCCTTAAATTAATCAGCTCCATTTATCTTTGTAACGTTCCCACTCTTGGTTAAGAAAATGTATCCTTGTATATTTATTACATATTTTTATTATTAACTATAGAATATATCAACTATTCTTTTACAAAAAGAGAATGTCAAACCCAATGCTTTTGCTATCCTACATAATTCAAAATCAAGGCACATTCTAATGTAAAATATTATACTATCTGTTTTCTTTAAATGGTGTAATATTGCCAAAGACAAAGGCTATATTATATACTCTTCATAAAACAGACATAAATTTTAATAATTACTAGTATAAATAATTAGCATAAATCATAATTGTTCTCAGATAATACTAAAATTTGAAGTCAAATAATTAAAATTCCATTAAAATGCTGTCTTAAGTAAGTATAAAAAGTAACTTTGACGTTAGGCAAATTGCTAAAATCAATAGATCTATTGAACACTATACCTAACTAATTGAGAGTACAATTGGTCCAATATTGCCTCCAACAATGACATTCTAGGATTCAGTCCCTTGTGTCATTCCCTTCCATTGGTTATGGGATGGCCCAGTTTCCTCTCTCAGGGAATACAGTGGAAGTGATCATGTGTCACCTTGAGTAGGAGGCTGCACATGTGGCTTCCATTTTGGATATTATCTTGATCTCTTGCTTTCTTGATCAGAGGCAGAAAATTTCCATGTTATAAGGTGAGAAACTAAGGGGCATCACTGGCTAACTGCCTAAGGAATTATGGGACCCCATGCCCCACAAATATTTATGTGAATAGACAGTAGCCCCACATGTCAGCCTGACTGCAGCCTCTTGAGAGGAGTTGCACAGAGTGTCCTCCTTTGAGAAAACCATGAGGCAACAACAGTGTGACTGATTTAAGCTGGCTTGGGTGTTCTTCGCTATACAACAAGGGTAACTGAACTAAGTCATGGTCCAAATGATTAGAATGTAAAAACAAAACAAAACCTCTAAATGCATGTTGTGTGTTTTTCTATAAGAAGAAAAAATGCTGTCTCAAAAGAGAAAACAAACAAACAAAAGCCCCTAAGACTCTTCACAATGTACTCAAAGTTCAAGTCTATCTCCACACTCTCAAGGCTACTTCAAGGTTTGCACTCTGCTTGGAAATCCTTCTTGGTCTCAAGCACCTTTGCTGGGTAAGTCACTTCGTGTCTTTCCAATGTGCCCAGCTCCCCAGAGGCTTCTAGTTACTTCTGCTCTCACAGGCTTAGCTTTTGAACCTGCTTTCCTGGACAGTCACCTTTCAGGGGTAGGAAGCTCGAGTCCTCTTCATTCTCCCTCCACATACTATCATCTCTACACTGACAGGTCCAACTCAAGCCCCATGGATTGGTTTCCATATTTACCTGATGCACTTACACAACTAATTCGCCGGCTTCGTGTGGCCTAGCCCAGGTTATACATCTCTGTCTCTGGCCCCACCTCCAAGGTTAGATTACTGTACCAGACACACAACCAAAGAGCAAAGTCTATGCATCTAGATCAAATCACAAAACAAACAAATTAATGAATGACTAAAATAACATGTCGACTATCAAACACACTATTCCTATAGGAGTGTACTCTAGTGAAAACTACATAGATGAACAGTCATCATGGGATTTAAAGGAAAATAACAAACTGCACCAAAGAATTGCATAAAAGTTAATGAATGTGAATAAACACTTCACTGAACTCCAAGAAGATGGCAATAAATGCTTACGTGATGTCCAAGACAAAACAAAAACATGGGTCAGTGGCGTGATGAAGATCATTCAGGACAGACGACTGGACTCAGCAAGAGAAATGCAGATGAGGAAAACAAGCTGTTATGAAGATGGAGTACGCACACTTGGTATCCCTATTAGAAAACTCGGGGACGAGCCTTACAAGTAGAATGGTCAAGCAGAATATAGAATATCAGGACTCAAAGATAAATTGAGGACCCATATCAAATAAGCCAAGAATATGAACAATTCAAACATAGGACAGGAACATGAGAGAAATGTGAGACAATATCAAAGGCCAAGCCTTATAATTATAGGCACATAAGAGGGAGAAGAATCAATGGCCTGGACCAGATTTTTAACAAGATCACAGAAGAAAACTTCCCCCAAACTGAAGAAAGACTTATGTATAGAGATACGAGCAGCACACAGAGCCCTCATTAGACAAGGTCCGAAAGTAAACGCCACACAACATGCCATAGTTCAAACACTGAATATACAGAGCAAAGCAAACATACTGAAGGCTTCAAGAGAAAACCCAAGTCATACATTAAGGAAAAGCCTCAGAATAGCAGTGGATGTCACAGTGGAACCTCTGAAAGCCAGAAGGGCATGGAGCAATGTACTCCAGGTTCTAAATGACCACAACTGAGAATCTAGACTACAAAGCCCAACCAAACTACCTGCCAGACTGGAAGGAGAAGGAAAAATGTTTGATGATACACAGCATCCTAAGAAAACTCACATCCACCAAAGCAAGTAACACTGACTGGAGTACTGGAATCCCAGTGCACTGGCATTACTTCAAACCAAAAAAAAAAAACAAAAAAAAACCAACAACAACAAACAAACAAACAAACAAAAAAAACAAAAAAACAAACAAAAAAAAAACCACTCACAAACGAGACACCAAAAAATAAGCAAATGAAACTAGAGAGAAAGATAAAAGCTATAATTTAATAAAATACAAGCATGACTAAGAGCATAAACCAGGAAACACACACACGTGTATGCACAAGCATGTGCACGAATATGACTAGAAACTGCACACATATTTCAATAATAAATCTAAATGTTAATGTCCTTAGCTTTCCAATGAATAGACACGGGCTATCTGAATACACAAAGAAACAAAATCCATCTGTTGTTTATGAGAGACTTTAAAAACCTGTATTCCATCAAAGCAGATGTAAAAACCCTCAATGACTACTAGCAAACTGAGTGCAGGTACATATCGAAAAGATCATTCACCAAATCAAGTTGGTTTACTCCCAAAATGTAGGGATGGCTCAACAAGCAATAAATATAATAAGTCATATAAATGGACTTAAAAGATCAAAGGATTATCTCAATAGATGCACAAAACTCATTTGACAAAATCCAACACACTTACATAATAGAAGTCCTAGGGAGAGTAGGCGTGGACGAAACACACCTCACTTTAAGAAATGCTGTATACTAAAGTCCATAGCCAGAATTATCCTAAATGGAGAAACTCCCAAATCCCAGTGAAGTTAGAACGAGGTAGAGTATCCACTGTTCCCAACTTCTTTTTCAATATAGTGCTGGTAACACTAGCTGAAGCAATATGGCAAAAGAAGGAAATTTAAAAACATACAAAATAGAAAAGGTGAAATTGTCCCTATTTGCCGATGATATATTATACATATGAAATCCCAAAGTATTTCCACCAGAAAACTTCTAGAAACAACAAATTCATCCAAGTGGCAGGACACAAAATCAACTTACAAAGATTAGTAGCCTATCTCTGTAGCAACAGTAAACACACTGAGAAAGAGATGGTGAAACACTTCCATTTACAACTGCATGAAAGACAGTCAACCATTGTGGGATAAGCCTAAGGAGACAAAGGAGCACTATAATGAGAAGTTCAAACCTCTGAAGAAAAGGAAAAAAAAACACAAGAAAATGGAAAGACACCCAAGTTCATGAATTTGTAGAATTAATGTTTTAAAAATGGTCAATACTCCAAAATCCATCTAAATATTAAAGGCAATCTTAATCAAAATATCTAAAATATTCTTCACAAAAATAGAAAAAAAATCTTAAAATCCACTGGGAACCAGAAAAGATCCCGCCATTACAGATTTCAAGATAAATTATAGAACTCTAGTAATAAACACAATACGGCACATGTAGATCAATGAAATAAAATGGAAACCCAATGGGGGCAGTGAGTGGAATGTAAAGTGAATACGTAAAATAATGATAATAATAATAAATATTTTAAAAAGAAGAAAAATTGGATGAGTACTTGTAACTATAGCCAGACATTTGATATTTGACATGAAGGCAAAAAACAAAAGAAAACAAAACAAAACCAAAAGGCTCTGGAGAAAAGACAGCATCTTCAAAAACTAGTGCTGAGGAAAATGGATATTCACATGGAGAAAAACAAATTAGATCCCAGCAGATCAAAAGCCTCAGTTTGAAACCTGAAACACTAAACTGTTCAAAGAAAACATGGGCAGTATCTACAAGACATAGGGTAAGAAGGACTTCCAGGACAGGACTCTCTTCTCCAGGAGTTAAGAGCAGCAATCAACACTGGCTAAGACTGAAGAAGCTTCTGGAGAGGTAGGGAACCGTTGCATGAAAAGACACCCACAGAGAGGGGAGACTCTGTTAGCTACAGAGGATTGATATCCTAATATACAAAGACCTCAAAGAACAGCCGAGGAAACAAAATGACAAAATTTAAAAAGTGGGCACAATCAGGCACTCAAAAAATTTCTCAACAGAAGAAAGAAAAATGGTTAGGCAATACCTCAAAATGTATTCTCCAGTGTTGGTGATTAAGGAATGTAATATTTCTTCTTACCCAGTCAGAATTGCTGAGATGAACAAAGCAGGGGACAGCACAGTGTTGGGGAGGTTACTGGAGGGAGCCTCACTCAATGGCTGTGGGATTGCAAACCAGGTTAGCTGTGAAGAGTTTCAGGGCAGAAAATGCTCAAAACCCAAAAGCTCAATCTTCCATATAAACAGCTCTACCACTCCTTGGCATAGATCCAAAGAGCTCAATGTCTTCCTCCACCACAGATACACTCTCAGCAATGTTCACTACTGTCTTCCTCATGCTAGACAGGAAATAGAAACAACCTAAATGTCCTGCAGAATGGATAACGGAAATGTGGGACTCACTGTGGCACAATGTGATACTATTCAGTATTTTTAAAACTCATGGAATTTGCAGATAAATGGACCTAGGAAAAATTATATTGAGTTAGGCAACTTGTCCCCAGAAAGACAACTACTGTGCATTTCCTCACGTGGGGTTCTAAGCTCCAAACGTTTAAGTTTAAGAATATGGGGCAACCTCAGGAGTGAGGAGCATATAAACAGGACATGTGAGGAGGGGATCTTAAGAGAGGACTCTCAGAATGCAGGTACTGTGAGGCAGAAGACGAACATAGGAAAGGAACTAACAGGGAGACTGAGGGTCAGATAGCATCAAAGTTGTTTGACAGTGCGTCAAGGACTATCATCTTACATTTTCTGTTTTGCACCTATGAAATAAATACATATAGGAATGCATATGTGATGTGGTAATGCCACTTGGGTTGACAATGCTAATGCTCCCCATAAGACCACAGACTCATACAAAGCAAAACATCAAGCATGAGAAGCCTTATTCTGAGTAGAAGGTCAGGCTATTGCTTCTGACCTGGATCTAACCTGAAAGCCTTCTTCCTGTGGTCTAGAAAATGGTACCACAAAATCCTATGCAAGATGTCAATGGAAGGATGAAATTAGTAGGCCTACCCAGCACCCATGAGCCTCAATAATGACCAGCATGACAAGATGGCCGCATAGGTGAAATAAGCCGCCCTCACATGCCAACAGTTACCAGCCTCTGTCTAACTGGACTTAAGTCCCATCAATAGGAGAGAAATCATGCCTGGTACTGGAAACCTGGACAGCTTTCTGGAGCTAGTGAGGTCATGGATCTTAGAAGAAAACTAACAACAGTTTAGTGAAAGAGCACAATTCCACCTACATCCTAAATCTTGTCCTTATACCCCCATGTAAGAGTGTCTACCTGAGTGTCTAGAACTACTCATCAAAGAAAGGCCTTCTTTACAGAAAATGGAGACTGTCAAAGAAAAATCACAATTAGATACAATGCAGAGATCAGCAGATCATGGGAAGACCAGCTCCAATGGATATATCTGCATCATGGTGGATCAGGAACGACTGCAGGAAAGCAGGTGGAAAGAGTGTAAGACCCAGAATAGGAGAAAGTCTCTATGAGAACAGTCTCTCCTAGAAATGGCTACATAAAGAGACTGGGGAAATGGTGATATCAATGGACATGGTAACATGGGCAAGGCTGAACTTTATGAGGTCTCACTTCTAGAAAAATAACTATAGGAAATAATGGCTACTAAGAGAGGGAGAATTAGCCTCTCCCAAGGATGATCCCCTTAGTGGTTATCCATCATAGATTGGTCCATGTTGAAACCATTTACAAACCACCACCATCAACAGCAGCAAAAGACTGAGCAGGATGTATTTATATTTACAGTCATGCATATACGCATGCATGTGTGTACTTGTGCGCGCGCGCGCACACACACACACACACACACACAAACCCCAATAATATAATCAAATAGCATCAACTTCACTGCATTGGAAGGCTCTTGGGGAGGGTAGGTGGGAGGGTCTTAATGCAGGCAAGAGAGAGTTGAAAGTGAAAATAAATATTGTCTTAGAGTTTTATTGCTGTAAACAGACACCATGACCATGGCAAGTCTTATAGATGACAACATTTAATTGGGGCTGGCTTACAGGTTCAGAGGTTCAGTCCATAATCATCATGGCAGCATCTAAGAAGACACAGTTCAGGAGGAGCTGAGAGTTCTACATCGTCATCTGAAGGCTGCTAGCAAAATACCGATTTCCAGGCAGCTAGGGTGAGGATCTTAAGCCCACGCCCACAGTGACACACCTACTCCAACAAAGCCACACCTCCTAATAGTGCCACTCCCTGGGCCAAGCATATAACCATCACAATCCACTCCCTAACCCCCATAGGCTTGTTCAAACACATGAGTCTTTGGGGGCCATACCTAAACATAGTATAATTAAAAAGTACGTTTAGTCCAACTTCCAAAGTCTCCATGGACTACAGCAGTATCAGCAATGTAAAAAGTCCAGTCTCTTCTGAGATCCATCCAATCACTTAAGTGTAATGCCCAAATCAAGAAAGCAAACCAGCTGGACAAACTCCACACTCTGCGTCTCCATGGCTGATGTCAAAGCCGTCTTCAGATCTCCAGCTCCCTTTTCATCTGTGTTAACTGAGACACACTTCTTTCTCCTGAGCTGGTTCCACTCACTGTTAGCAGCTTTCCTCAGGAGATATCTTATGTCTCTGGCATCCCCAAAATCTTGGAGTCTCCACGGCAGCTTCAATGTTACAGTTTTTTGTTTCAATGTCTGGGATCCACACATAAGCTTCTGGGCTCTTCCAAAAGGCTGGCATTACTTCTCCAGCACTGCCTTCTGTAGCACTCAGGTTGATCCACTCCACTGTCTCTACATTCTTGGTGACTGTCCCATAGTACTGGCATCTCCAATATGCTGGGGTCTTCCGCTGCAACCAGGCTCCACCAATAGCCTCTCAAAGGCTCTCTTCATGGTGCCAAGCCTCAAATCCTTTGCATGACCCCTTCAGAACTACAACTGAGGCTGTACTTTCACCAATGGCCTTCCACGGCCTCTCACAGTGCCACGCCTCAGCTGCTCTTCAAAACCCCTTCATGCCTTCAAGACCAGTACTGCCTGAGTGACTCTCACACATCACCAAGTACAGCTGTAGCATGAGGTACAACCTGAGTTATGTCTGGAACACAGCTTCTTTGTGCTCTCAGAAAACACTTCCCAGAAGATTTCACCTCAGTGATGCTGGTCTCTTCACGATCACTGCTAACTTCTTAGCTTCAGCTGACAGCATCAGTAGTCTCAGTAGTCCCTTCTGTTTTCCACTCTAAATCCAGAGCCACATGGCTAAAGCTGCAGTATTCTGCTGCTTTATCGAGCTGGAACATGCCCCTCCCCCTTATTCTATTTCCAGTTTTCTGTTTCCTCAACTCCCTGCTCTGTAGATTGACCTTGAACTCTGAGATATGCATGGCTCGGTTTCCTAGAATGGTGGAATTACAGATGTGTACCAGTATGCCTGGCCTTAAGCTTTTCTTCACTTTGAACCTGCTTTGTCCTAGGCTGGCCTTGAGCTCAGAAATCTATTTGACTCCTGGGATTAAAGGTGTATACCACCATGCCTGGATCTAAACTTAGCTGGATAGGATCTTGCCCCCAAATCTCACTCCCTTAATCTGCTATTTCCTAGAACACAGGATCCAGCTCCATTTCATTTTCTGGTGCCCCTTTAATACTTGAACCATATATTTTATATTTTTCCTTTCTCAGTTTGCTACATTTGTTTAAAATGCTTTTCATGAGACTTAACCAGAGAACAAAGTCTATGATGAGCATTTCTGAGACTCCCTGTGTCAATGCAATTAATCTGAGTCTCCTCACCTTAGCCTCAGGCAGACTCTTCAGACAAGGGCAAAAAGTAGCCACATTCTTCACCAAAATACCACAGAAACAGTTTTTATGCCACATACTGAAATTCTTCTCCCTGACACTTCTTGGGCCGGGTCAGTGCAGTTCAAACCACTCTCATCAATGAAGTCTTCCGTATTCCATGTAGGACAGCCCATTAAGCCCCACTTAAAGCATTCCACTGTTTTCCAAACCCAAAGTCCCCAAATCCAGATTCTTCCAAACAGAAGCATAGTCAGGCCTATCACAGCAATACCCCAGTCCCTGTTACCAACTTCTGTCTTAGTTAGGATTTTACTGCTGTGAATGGACACCATGACCAAAGCAAGTCTTATAAAGGACATTTAATTGGGGCTGGCTTACAGGTTCAGTCCATTATCATCAAGGTAGGAACATGGCAGTATCTAAGCAGACACTGTGCAGGAGGGGCTGAGGGATTTAAATCTTCATTTGCAGGCTGCTAGAGGAATACTAATCTCTAGGCAGCTAGGGTGAATGTGGTAAGCCCATGTCCACAGTGACACACCTCCTCCAACAAGGCCACACCTCTTAATAGTGCCACTCCCGGGACCAAGTATATACAAACCATCAGAAATATATTGCAATTTTTATGAAGTTTATGCGTGCATACATTTTGGGAGTGCAATGCTACATGGAGAAATATTTTTTCTTGAACATAGAACAGAGAAACATTCAATACACAATGTTCATTCTAAGATATATTACAGTAATGTTATACAAAGCACCACCACACATCTATATAGAGAAAAAGAGGTTAATTAGGTACCAGGGAAGAACAAGCCAAATTAAACAGAAAATAGGAAAGTCATATATTCAAAGTGCTCAGAAAAATAACTGTTAAGTTAGAAACATCCATGCTTTCCAGAGTGTGAATTAAATTATAATTTAATTTTAAAAATTTAATGAGCTCATCTTTATCTTGTCTAGTGATTTATGAAGATAGCATATCAGGAAGAAAGAAATAACCCCCATGAATTAGGGTGTAAGAAGGTATCAAACCTAGAACTGGCATTTTCGTCTGGAGTAGGAAAAACAATGCCTAATTTATAAAGTTATAAGAGACGGAACTGAAATACTGAACTTATAAGGACATGAAAATTAAAATGTTCTCCAGTTCCTTCCAATAACATTTGTGTTATCTGAACATGGACTATTGATTAACTTTAGAGTCTGTTAAGGATGAAATTTCAAAGTTAATCACATAAGAAATGGAAGTAGAAGGCTTATTTCCTAAGTCTATGGAGTAGAAAGAAATGGAATAAAAAAAGAAATCAATACAGAAGATGAGAAAGGAGGAGAAATCACAGAAAGAAAGAATCTAAAAGTAACAAATAAAAATTACTAAGATAGAGAGCAAGGAGGAAGTAGGTAATATGGCCTGGAGGATTGGCATGTCATGAACTCACCATGAAAATTAAAAATGAACACAAAAAACAACAATGAAGAAAAAACAAAGAAACAATCTACTCAGAAGGATTACATTATCAAGTGATAGCTACCAATTTTCACTTTTGGTAACACAATATAAATGAATGCAATCTTCTTGTTAATGGAGCTCAGACAACTGAAGTTTATAAATACCCAAATTAGGCATGTGGTGGTGCACATTTATAATCATAGCACTTGGGAGATGGGAGGTTTGCTATGAATTAGAGACCATCCTCAGTTGCAGAGCAAGACCCTGTCTCAAAGAAAAATAGACAATGAGATAAAGACACTTGCAAAAATGCATAATTAAATTAAATAATAATACCCTAGTTAGTGGTGGCACAGGCCTGTAATCACAGGACTCAGGAGGCAGACAGAAGAGAGTCTCAGTGAGTTTGAGGCCAGACTGATCTATACAAAGAGTTCTATACCAGCCTGGTATATGTAAAAAGACTTTAATCTCAAAAAGACAAAGAAAAAAGTCCAAATTTTATGCTTTTTATAAGTGATAAATTCAAAATAGAGTGATACATTGAAGTACAGAGTAAAAGGTTATAAAGTGTGACAAATAGTTTTAAAGGGAATGATAGAACGGCTAATACCAAATCATATACAACACAGAATAAAGAAATGCACATGACCTGACAATCCATGAAAATTAAACACAACCTTTAATTTTGTAGGAACTGAGCAAAACCAAAACGAGTAAAGAGCAAACATATATAGGACTCGGTCTGAAATCCTGAGCAACTTGGAAAGAGATTTCCTCACGCCCCAATTAGGCAACATACTCAGTGTGCTTGACTTGCAACTGTGACTTAAAGTCAGCTATTTTGAAGAAAAGAAAAATTAACAATCACAAGAAATGCAGGAAAAGCAGTTGAAAAGATAGCCAAAGTACCTGCAGGTCATCTGAAAGTTTATTAAATTCATGAAGGTTTTGTATCTGAGAACTAACAAATATTAAAAACTATTTGTTTTGGTAAAATATCACATTTTCCCTTTCAGTGAAGACCACCATGATATGCTCATCCTTTCTAGTCAACATTACATAAAGGCCATACCTAATGCTATGAAATATGGGAGAAAAACAGGATGGGAAGGAAGAAAAAGACTTGACTATTTTTAAATGGTATACAATTTATATATGAAGTACCCAAATCAGTAGACGATTAAATCCATTAATATTTAGTAGGATTCCTCTATATAATACTAAAGAAAAACCCAGTTTTATGTAAATTTTATTCATTATGTGCGTGTGTGTGTGTGTGTGCGTGCGCGCGTGTATGGGTGAGTGAGTGTGTGTGTGTGGGGGATGAGTGTATGTGTGGGGGGGATGAGTGTATGTGTGTGGGGGATGAGTGTATGTGTGTGGGGGATGAGTGTATGTGTGTGGGGGGATGAGTGTATGTGTGTGGGGGGATGAGTGTATGTGTGTGGGGGATGAGTGTATGTGTGTGGGGGATGAGTGTATGTGTGTGGGGGATGAGTGTATGTGTGTGGGGGATGAGTGTATGTGTGTGGGGGATGAGTGTATGTGTGTGGGGGGATGAGTGTATGTGTGTGGAGGATGAGTGTATGTGTGTGGGGGATGAGTGTATGTGTGTGGGGGGATGAGTGTATGTGTGTGGGGGGATGAGTGTATGTGTGTGGGGGATGAGTGTATGTGTGTGGGGGATGAGTGTATGTGTGTGGGGGATGAGTGTATGTGTGTGTGGGATGAGTGTATGTGTTGTCATTCACCCCTCTCCACACACACAAACACACACACACACACACACACACACATGCACACACACGCAATGTCAAAACGTTATTATGTGGAGTTACTTCTCTCCTTCTCCCTCATGTTGTTTCTGGATCTTGAACTCAGGCTGCCGGCAAGCACATTTACCCACTGAGCCATCTCACTGGCTGCACAGATCTCGTTTCTATGCCTCAATTAAGATGAAGGCAACTGCCACAAGAGCTCAACCACCCGAGCTCAACACCCACAGTCATCAGCAGTGGAGGGAGAAGCAAGCACATGAAGATGCGCTTCGACTGCTTTGAGTACTGTAACCTGTGTGTCCCATCCTCACCCCCACATTTCTCTCTGTCAAAAAAGAAAATGTTACCATGATTTAAAAGAAGTTCCCATTTACCAGGAAAAGGAAAGTTCTTTCTTAGCAGATGAAAATGTTTTACCAGTTTAACTAAAATATTAAAAAATTAAATGAAGGCTAAATGAGAGGTTCTTTAATCACAAACTGCTGGGAGCCTCCTGGCTGGGAGAGGGTAGTGGCAGGGCACAGAGTAGGACTCTGCCGAGGCTTTAAAGCCTGAGGGTCTCTAGCTCTCTAACTGTACCGAAACGCTGATAACTTTTTTAAAATATTTATTTTATTTTATGTATCTTCGCACACACTGGAAGAGGGCATCAGATCCCATTACAGATGGTTGTGAGCTATCATGTGGTTGCTGGGATTTGAACTCTGGACCTCTGGAAGGGCAGCCAGTGCTCTTACCTTCTAAAAAGTCCTAAAACCTTTCTTGCTCTTTCTGAGGGGAAAAGGCTGCTGGCTTAGGATGTTGACACCAATAGCCTAACAGTGGGAATGAAGTAATGTGGCCTTTGTTGTATCTCTGCAGGAACTGCACAGCTCTAACTTTCAGCCTGCCAGCCAGAAGTCAAAGGAAGAAAAAGGGACACTTTGAAAAGAGATTACAGCGTTTATTAGTAGGTTGTAAAGAGTTTCCCATGAACGCTATCTAAGGGGAAAGTAGAAAGATCCTAAGCAGGGAAAGGGAAAAATCCCTCTCACCTCTTTGTCCTCAGCACTTACACACCTTTCAGTATACATGATCACATGTCAAGAAGTTCATCACAAGTTTACATAAAAAATCCAATCATAAATTGAAAGTGAAGCTTACAACAGAGGATGTTTACATGCTTGTCCATAGGGTAATTATCTCTAACCATCCATCACCTGTCACAGCTCCACAGGTTCACTGAAGGTTTAAAACCATAACAAAGTTATTAGTGAAGTTTTGTATAGATAAAGCCAGTCAATATTTTATCTTCTTTCTCGGTACTTATAATAAATCACTAGATCCCTTTTGATGACCTTTGGTTAATTGCTTTACAACCTCTTGGAATGTGCTCTGAGTAGGAGAAAGTCTGGTTACTAAGAGCAATTAACTGGTGACACCTGGGAGACTGCAGCATTCTCACTGCAGTACTGACCATCAGAAAAGGACCTAATAGCAGTCCTACTATCAAAGAGATTAATAATCACTGATATAATTTTAGGAATTCTTACAGGATCATCATTAAGACTAAAGAAGCCCTTCCTGGTTGCTGCCGCCGCGGAGAGCTCATAGGCAGCACCCCCACGAGCAAACTTGAGCCTCAGAACCACAGGTAAGACCAACTTTTCTGCTGCAAGCAACCTGCCTGGTGAACTCAGGACACACAGAGGCAAAATTCCTCTAGGACCGGGCACTTCCGGTGGTTAGCAGGAGTCCCAAACCCGCGGATTCCGGCCCGCAGCAGCTCTCTGCTCCCAAACCCCGTGGGAGAGAGACCTCACCGTCTGGTCAGGTGGGCACTCCTGAGGCTGCAGAGCGGAAGAGACCACCAACACTGCCCACCCCTGCCCACATCCCTGGCCCAAGAGGAAACTGTATACGGCCTCTGGGTTCCCGTGGGGGAGGGCCCAGGAGCAGCAGGTCCGCTGGGTCTGAGACACTGCCAGAAACTGAAGGGACAGACCAGATAAACAGTTCTCTGCACCCAAATCCCGTGGGAGGGAGAGCTAAACCTTCAGAGAGGCAGACACGCCTGGGAAACCGGAAGAGACTGCACTCTGCACACATCTCTGACGCCAGAGGAAAACACCAAATGCCATCTGGAACCCTGGTGCATGGAAGCTCCCGGAAAGGGTGGCACAGATCTTCCTGGTTGCTGCCGCCTCGGAGAGCTCGCACGCAGCACCCCACGAGCAAACTTGAACCTCAGAACCACAGGTAAGACCAACTTTTCTGCTGCAAGTGACCTGCCTGGTGAACTCAAGACACAGGCCCACAGGAACAGCTGAAGACCTGTAGATAGGAAAAACTACACGCCCGAAAGCAGAACACTCTGTCCCCATAACTGGCTGAAAGAAAACAGGAAAACAGGTCTACAGCACTCCTGACACACAGGCTTATAGGACAGTCTAGCCACTGTCAGAAATAGCAGAACAAAGTAACACTAGAGATAATCTCATGGCGAGAGGCAAGTGCAGGAACCCAAGCAACAGAAACCAAGACTACATGGCATCATCGGAGCCCAATTCTCCCACCAAAGCAAACACGGAATATCCAAACACACCAGAAAAGCAAGATCTAGTTTCAAAATCATATTTGATCATGATGCTGGAGGACTTCAAGAAAGACGTGAAGAACTCCCTTAGAGAAACACAGGAAAACATTAATAAACAAGTAGAAGCCTACAGAGAGGAATCGCAAAAATCCCTGAAAGAATTCCAGGAAAACATAAATAAACAAGTAGAAGCCCATAGAGAGGAGTCACAAAAACCCCTGAAAGAATTCCAGGAAAACACAATCAAACAGTTGAAGGAATTAAAAATGGAAATAGAAGCAATCAAGAAAGAACACATGGAAACAACCCTGGATATAGAAAACCAAAAGAAGAGAGAAGGAGCTGTAGATACGAGCTTCACCAACAAAATACTAGAGATGGAAGAGAGAATCTCAGGAGCAGAAGATTCCATAGAAATCATTGACTCAACTGTCAAAGATAAAGTAAAGCGGAAAAAGCTACTGGTCCAAAACATACAGGAAATCAAGGACTCAATGAGAAGATCAAACCTAAGGATAATAGGTATAGAAGAGAGTGAAGACTCCCAGCTCAAAGGACCAGTAAATATCTTCAACAAAATCATAGAAGAAAACTTCCCTAACCTAAAAAAAGAGATACCCATAGGCATACAAGAAGCCTACAGAACTCCAAATAGATTGGACCAGAAAAGAAACACCTCCCGTCACATAATAGTCAAAACACCAAACGCACAAAATAAAGAAAGAATATTAAAAGCAGTAAGGGAAAAAGGTCAAGTAACATATAAAGGCAGACCTATCAGAATCACACCAGACTTTTCGCCAGAAACTATGAAAGCCAGAAGATCCTGGACAGATGTCATACAGACCCTAAGAGAACACAAATAACAGCCCAGGTTACTGTATCCTGTAAAACTCTCAATTAACTTAGATGGAGAAACCAAGATATTCCATGACAAAACCAAATTTACACAATATCGTTCTACAAATCCAGCACTACAAAGGATAATAAATGGTAAAGCCCAACATAAGGAGGCAAGCTATACCCTAGAAGAAGCAAGAAACTAATCATCTTGGCAACAAAACAAAGAGAAGAAAAGCACACAAACATAACCTCATATCCAAATATGAATATAACAGGAAGCAATGATCACTATTCCTTAATATCTCTCAACATCAATGGCCTCAACTCCCCAATAAAAAGACATAGATTAACAAACTGGATATGCAACGAGGACCCTGCATTCTGCTGCCTACAGGAAATGCACCTCAGAGACAAAGACAGACACTACCTCAGAGTGAAAGGCTGGAAAACAACTTTCCAAGCAAATGGTCAGAAGAAGCAAGCTGGAGTAGCCATTCTAATATCAAATAAAATCAATTTTCAACTAAAATTCACAAAAAAGATAAGGAAGGACACTTCATATTCATCAAAGGAAAAATCCACCAAGATGAACTCTCAATCCTAAATATCTATGCCCCAAATACAAGGGCACCTACATAAGTAAAAGAAACCTTACTAAAGCTCAAAACACACATTGCACCTCACACAATAATAGTAGGAGATTTCAACACCCCACTCTCATCAATGGACAGATCATGGAAACAGAAATTAAACAGAGACGTAGACAGACTAAGAGAAGTCATGAGCCAAATGGACTTAACAGATACTTATAAAACATTCTATCCTAAAGAAAAAGGATATACCTTCTTCTCAGCTCCTCATGGTACTTTCTCCAAAATTGACCATATAATTGGTCAAAAAATGGCCTCAACAGGTACAGAAAGATAGAAATAATCCCATGCGTGCTATGGGACCACCACGGCCTAAAACTGGTCTTCAATAACAATAAGGGAAGAATGCCCACATATACTTGGAAATTGAACAATGCTCTACTCAACGATAACCTGGTCAAGGAAGAAATAAAGAAAGAAATTAAAGACTTTTTAGAATTTAATGAAAATGAAGGTACAACATACCCAAACTTATGGGACACAATGAAAGCTGTGCTAAGAGGAAAACTCATAGCGCTGAGTGCCTGCAGAAGAAACAGGAAAGAGCATATGTCACCTGCTTGACAACACACCTAAAACCTCTAGAACAAAAAGAAGCAAATACACCCAGGAGGAGTAGAAGGCGGGAAATAATCAAACTCAGAGCTGAAATCAACCAAGTAGAAACAAAAAGGACCATAGAAAGAATCAACAGAACCAAAAGTTGGTTCTTTGAGAAAATCAACAAGATAGATAAACCCTTAGCCAGACTAAAGAGAGGGCACAGAGAGTGTGTCCAAATTAACAAAATCATAAATGAAAAGGGAGACATAACTACAGATTCATAGGAAATTAAAAAAATCATCAGATCTTACTATAAAAGCCTATATTCAACAAAACTTGAAAATCTGCAGGAAATGGACAATTTCCTAGACAGATACCAGGTACCGAAGTTAAATCAGGAACAGATAAACCAGTTAAACAACCCCATAACTCCTAAGGAAATAGAAGCAGTCATTAAAGGTCTCCCAACCAAAAAGAGCCCAGGTCCAGACGGGTTTAGTGCAGAATTCTATCAGACCTTCATAGAAGACCTCATACCAATATTATCCAAAGTATTCCACAAAATTGAAACAGATGGATCACTCCCGAATTCCTTCTATGAAGCCACAATTACTCTTATACCTAAACCACACAAAGACCCAACAAAGAAAGAGAACTTCAGACCAATTTCCCTTATGAATATCGATGCAAAAATACTCAATAAAATTCTGGCAAACCGAATCCAAGAGCACATCAAAACAATCATCCACCATGATCAAGTAGGCTTCATCCCAGGCATGCAGGGATGGTTTAATATACGGAAAACCATCAACGTGATCCATTATATAAACAAACTGAAAGAATAAAACCACATGATCATTTCATTAGATGCTGAGAAAGCATTTGACAAAATTCAACACCCCTTCATGATAAAAGTCCTGGAAAGAATTGGAATTCAAGGCCCATACCTAAACATAGTAAAAGCCATATACAGCAAACCAGTTGCTAACATTAAACTAAATGGAGAGAAACTTGAAGCAATCCCACTAAAATCAGGGACTAGACAAGGCTACCCACTCTCTCCCTAGTTATTCAATATAGTTCTTGAAGTTCTAACCAGAGCAATCAGACAACAAAAGGAGGTCAAGGGGATACAGATCGGAAAAGAAGGAGTCAAAATATCACTATTTGCAGATGATATGTTAGTATATTTAAGTGATCCCAAAAGTTCCACCAGAGAACTACTAAAGCTGATAAACAACTTCAGCAAAGTGGCTGGGTATAAAATTAACTCAAATAAATCAGTAGCCTTCCTCTACACAAAAGAGAAACAAGCTGAGAAAGAAATTAGGGAAACGACACCCTTTATAATAGTCCCAAATAATATAAAATACCTCGGTGTGACTTTAACAAAGCAAGTAAAAGATCTGTACAATAAGAACTTCAAGACTCTGAAGAAAGAAATTGAAGAAGACCTCAGAAGATGGAAAGATCTCCCATGCTCATGGATTGGCAGGATTACTATAGTAAAAATGGCCATTTTACCAAAAGCGATCTACAGATTGAATGCAATCCCCATCAAAATACCAATCCAATTCTTCAAAGAGTTAGACAGAACAATTTGCAAATTCATCTGGAATAACAAAAAACCCAGGATAGCTAAAACTATCCTCAATAATAAGAGGACTTCAGGGGGAATCACTATCCCTGAACTCAAGCAGTATTACAGAGCAATAGTGATAAAAACTGCATGGTATTGGTACACACAGACAGACAGATAGACAAATGGAACAGAATTGAAGACCCAGAAATGAACCCACACACCTATGGGGACCTGATTTTTGACAAAGGAGCCAAAACCATCAAATGGAAAAATATAGCATTTTCAGCAAATGGTGCTGGTTCAACTGGAGGTCAACATGTAGAAGAATGCAGATTGATCCATGCTTATCACCCTGTACAAAGCTTAAGTCCAAGTGGATCAAGGACCTCCACATCAAACCAGACACACTCAAACTAATAGAAGAAAAACTAGGGAAGCATCTGGAACACATGGGCACTGGAAAAAATTTCCTGAACAAAACACCAATGGCTTATGCTCTAAGATCAAGAATCGACAAATGGGATCTCATAAAACTGCAAAGCTTCTGTAAGGCAAAGGACACTGTGGTTAGGACAAAACGGCAACCAACAGATTGGGAAAAGATCTTTACCAATCCTACAACAGATAGAGGCCTTATATCCAAAATATACAAAGAACTCAAGAAGTTAGACTGCAGGGAGACAAATAACCCTATTAAAAAATGGGGTTCAGAGCTAAACAAAGAATTCACAGCTGAGGAATGCCGAATGGCTGAGAAACACCTAAAGAAATGTTCAACATCTTTAGTCATAAGGGAAATGAAAATCAAAACAACCCTGAGATTTCACCTCACACCAGTGAGAAAGGCTAAGATCAAAAACTCAGGTGACAGCAAATGCAGGCGAGGATGCGGAGAAAGAGGAACACTCCTCCATTGTTGGTGGGATTGCAGACTGGTACAACCATTCTGGAAATCAGTCTGGAGGTTCCTCAGAAAATTGGACATTGAACTGCCTGAGGATCCAGCTATACCTCTCTTGGGCATATACACAAAAGATGCCCCAACATATAAAAAAGACACGTGCTCCACTATGTTCATCGCAGCCTTATTTATAATAGCCAGAAGCTGGAAAGAACCCAGATGCCCTTCAACAGAGGAATGGATACAGAAAAGTGGTACATCTACACAATGGAATATTACTCAGCTATCAAAAACAATGACTTTATGAAATTCATAGGCAAATGGTTGGAACTGGAAAATATCATCCTGAGTGAGGTAACCCAATCACAGAAAAACACACACGGTGTGCACTCATTGATAAGTGGCTATTAGCCCAAATGCTTGAATTACCCTAGATGCCTAGAACAAATGAAACTCAAGACGGATGATCAAAATGTGAATGCTTCACTCCTTCTTTAAAAGGGGAACAAGAATACCCTTGGCAGGGAATAGAGAGGCAAAGATTAAAACAGACACAGAAGGAACACCCATTCAGAGCCTGCCCCACATGTGGCCCATACATATACAGCCATCCAATTAGACAAGATGGATGAAGCAAAGAAGTGCAGACCGACAGGAGCTGGATGTAGATCGCTCCTGAGAGACACAGCCAGAATACACCATATACAGAGGCGAATGCGAGCAGCAAACCACTGAACTGAGAGTAGGACCCCTGCTGAAGGAATCAGAGAAAGAACTGGAAGAGCTTGAAGGGGCTCGAGACCCCATATGTACAACAATGCCAAGCAACCAGAGCTTCCAGGGACTAAGCCACTACCTAAAGACTATACATGGACTGACCCTGGACTCTGACCTCATAGGTAGCAATGAATATCTTAGTAAGAGCACCAGTGGAAGGGGAAGCCCTGGGTCCTGCTAAGACTGTACTCCCAGTGAACTAGATTGTTGGGGGGAGGGCGGCAATGGGGGAGGACGGGGAGGGGAACACCCATAAAGAAGGGGAGGGGGAGGGATTAGGGGGATGTTTGCCCGGAAACTGGGAAAGGGAACAACACTCGAAATGTATATAAGAAATACTCAAGTTAATAAAAAAAATAAAAAATAAATAAATAAAAACACTAAAGAAGTCTTCTGTTTGCCTACATCGCATCACTACGAGACAGTACATCTTCATAGATCTGCAGAGATCTGCTCCAAAGGGGTGGGCTAATACCCTGTGATTGTTATATGTGTTTAATAACAACAGGAAAAAGCATATTAATAGCTGGAATCTTTCCTGAAATGAATTCTCTTGGGCCTTGTCTATAAAGCAAATCTGTCTTGGATTATAATCTGAAGCAGACCATCTCAGGAAGATCACCTGCTACTTATTAGTTTCTCCTGACAACAATATATATATATATATATATATATATATATATATATATATATATATATATATATATATATAAATGAAGGCTAAATGAGAGGCTCATTTAATTACAAAGTCTATACAGTATCGATAATATATATGTATAAAATCTGATATATTATTAACATTTCAATCAGTCAAATTCCTTAGAGAAGGTTTTTAAGAACCTGACAACCAGATACCCTAATGTTTCTAGTCAAGGAAAAGGACCAAAGAAAAGCAATACACACACAGGGTGTCTTCTATAGCTCTATCTTTACAATAGTAGAAATAATTATGTCTGTCTCAGAGGTTCTGTTCAAAGGTTATGAATTATAACATGATACCAAACAGCCATTACATAATAGAACAACATTCCTTACATATGGAATAATATTCAAAGTGCAAATATCAGGTTGAGGATTATTGTCAATGATGTAAATTTGTTTCCAAAGCTGATGGATATGTGCATAAATGTTTTTATGAGTTGATTCATCTAGAGTGAAACGTATTAAACTAGACAAAGTGCTTGATAAGAGGTACCTAGAGGGTTAGGGGATGGAGGGAACAAAGATTTGTGTATTTCAAGTGAGACTTTAAGCACGCTCATGTTGCTTCCCATTCTCGAACACTGTCAGGATCTATCAGTTGAGTATTATATTCTGTGATTTAGGAAAACAAGTTAAGGGGCTTTTACTCAGGAAAACCCAGACAAGAAGGCACAGATATGCTATCACAAACATAAAGAGTCAAAGGGAAGCTTGAAAGTTAACTAAGCATGCAGGGGATGAAAGAGGTACCTGGAGACAGGAATGCATGTGTGGTAGGACCTTCCCCTAATAAATAAACATTACAAGGAGAGTATGTAGTAATCACTGGATGAGCAGTTGATGTCTGTATGCAGGTAAAGACTGGCACAAGATAAAGCAAAGCCTGTGATTGGGCAGTGAAGAGGTAAGGCAGGGGCAGAGATTTTGTAAGGCAGGAGAGAGGAAAAGAAAGAGAAGAACCGAGGAGGAGGAGAAGGACAACCCGGATCTGTGTGGCCTTTAAGGAACACAGGTAGTGGGTTGGGGATTTAGCTCAGTGATAGAGCACTTGCCTAGCAAGCGCAAGGCCCTGGGTTCGGTCCCCAGCTCAAGAGAGAGAGAGAGAGAGAGAGAGAGAGAGAGAGAGAGAGAGAGAGAGAGAGAGAGATATTGGGGATTTAGCTCAGTGGGAGAGCGCTTGCCTAGGAAGCGCAAGGCCCTGGGTTCGGTCCCCAGCTCCGAGAAAAAGAACCAAAAAAAAAAAAAAAGGAACACAGGTAGTTATGAATATTTCATAAGGATGGATTTTTATAGGACAATTTGTCTTACCTAGGTGGGCGGCTTATATCATTATCAATTGGTTGTGAGTTTATTGTGTGGATGTTTTGTGGAATGAGAATTTAAGATATAAATCTGATTGCTAAATTATAAGCTTATCGACTTTTGATTTTAATGGGCTGCATGGAGTTGTGACTATAACCACAGTGGGTGGACGCTGGGAATGTGAGCAGAGTCTGCAGCAAGAGAGTTGTAAGAGGGAGGCTGCTGCCCGCGGCTCAGAGAGTAGCCTGTGGCAGCCTGTGATGGAGATTGGGAGCTTAGTTGGTGAAATGCTTTGCTAACTGAGATGAAAATACCCCGCAGATGACATGTGACCCTTCTGTGTCGGTACAGCGTGGGAAGGTGTATTGTTTTTTAATATTTAAGGCTACACAAGTAGGCAGGAATTCCAGGTCAGAAAGAGGAAGAGAAGGCAGAAGAGAGGATCGGCGCTGGATTTGGACTGGGGAGAGCAAGAAAGGCAGAAGCAAGAGAGGCAGACAGAATGTAGGAGGCCAGAGGCTGTTGTTTCGAGTGGCAGATCTGCAAGGATCCATCACCAGAAAATTTCTAACAGAATAGTTTGTAAAATTAGGATGCTGGAATCTGCACCCAGTGATTGTGTTACCTGTTAATTCTAAACTAAGATTGTGTGATGTTTTCCTTCACACAGCGACTCAACTGAGTTCCAGAGAAATGTACAGCAGAGTGTGGTGTACAAGGGTGCATTCCAGCCAGCTACGGGAATTTGGAAGCTCAGAGTGTGCGTGGCTCCAGCCAGCAATGGGAATTTAATGGGATGGGAGGAGAGAACCCTGGTTAAAAGTAAAGAGTGTGTCTCGGCCTGTCCACTGGGCTGGAAACAGGCAGTGGCCGTCTGCCAGTGCTGGCCAACATTAACCCGGGCTGTTTTTTGTTTTGTTTTTTTGGGTTTTTTGTTTTGTTTTAATATTTCATGCTGCAGGACTGTTAGACAAACAAAGCTGGAAGAACTAAAAAAAGTGAGGAGAGTGAAAAAAAGAAACTCTGAACAGCAGGAACTGCATGGTCTTACAGAGCAAAGAGCTATAGGGAAATGACTGTACTATGTCAACAGTGTAGACATTCACCTTCCATCAACATTTTTACTTCACCTATCCATTACAGTAATAGAGGCCCCAAGCATTAGAATTTCCTTCAAAGAGTGAGGATGCGCCACCTTCAGATTCCTGGGCTCTAGAGATTGACCCCAGTAGAGTCTGAGTTTCCAAGTAGGGTAACCTGGCTCACAGCAAAAACTACATGTGCATATATCCTGGTCTCTGTTTTACCCTTTCTAAATATACAAAAAATTTAACACTTGTGGTGGTTTGAATATACTTGGCCCATGGAAAGTGGCACTAGTAGGAAGTGCTACCTTGTTCTAGTCAGTGTGGCCTTACTGGAGGAAGCATGTTACTATGTAGGTGGACTTTCAGGTCCTATGCTTAAGTTCCACCCAGGGTGGAAGGGTGTCTCCTTCTGACTAGCTTTGGAACAAGATTTAGAACTCTCATCTCCTTCTTTCAAACCATGTGGGCCTAAAGACTGCCATGCTTGCTGCCAGGATGATAATGGACTGAACTTTTTCAAGTGTAAGTCAGCCCCGATTAAATGTTTTCTTTTATAAGAGTTGCCTTGGTCATGGTGTCTCATCCTAGCAATAAAACCCTAAGATTGCACCGAACCATGTAAGGCAAAGAGAGATTGATAGTTTCTTTTTCACTAATACTTAATGACAACCATAAATGAATGATTAGAAACTTTACACTGGCTTCTTATCGCCATATTTCTATAAAGTGAAGTCACTTAAAACTGTCATGATTGAAGGAAGAGGAGGAGCAAGTGGTGAGCAAAGCAGAAGGTGGCAGAGAAATGTACATGGTGCAGAGAGGAATCAATCATTCAAGGAGCGTCATCGGCCTGAAGAAGGTTAGGAAGGCTACTCCAGGGCAGGAAGTCCCTGATTCAGGGTATTCAAGAAGGTACAGTTGTCTCAAAAAGTGAGATTTTTCGGGCATTGTATTATAAAATCTGTAAGAATTCTAAGAAGTACCATATTCCCTAAGCACAGAAACATGAATGCTTTCTACTTTCGTTTCTGTGTTTCTGCGATATCATCCTAGAAGCTATGTGTACATAAAAGTTGGTAAGAGCTCTCACTTCAATCACTGTATCCCCAACACCTAACCTACTACTAGGCCTTTATAGAAATCAGTAGATGTTTATTGAATGGAATTGGTAATAATTAAGATAAAAAACACACCATTCTCAAAATTGCATCTAACTGACAAACTTAAACTACACTGCAGTTTCGTTATTCCACCCTATGCTGGGCACTTAGCTGGTCACCTATGTCCAAACTGTGTTAGGTTCCATGCTCACAGGGACGCTCACGCTCACGGGGATGCTGACTCCTTCCCCTGCTCATTTCACAAAAGAGAGGTCAAGTAAACTTGCAGGCAAATAACACCAAGGGGAGACAGCATCAGCAGTTTTTCAGGGAAGTTGAAGTGTGCTTAAGTAAGAGAGCCCTAACTCTGTTTAAAACACAGCAAACTTGAGGTAGAAAGGCAGCCCATGGTCAAGAGTGCTTGGTACTTTTGCAGGATTGAGTTCATTCTGAGCTCCCATATCATGCAGCTGACAACTGTCTGTAATTTTAGCTCCAGGGGATCTGACACCTCTGGCCTCTGGAGGCACCTGGACTCATGTACACACACACACATACACACACATACACACACACACACACACACACACACACACACACACACACACGCTCACAGAGAAAGAGATAGAGACAGACAGAGAGACAGACAGACACACAGACAGAGACAGAGAATAAAATAAATGCTCTAAAACTGGCAACCAATAGAGCAGAAAGGAGTCTTAGGTGAGAAGTATATAAAGTTTAAAAAATAAAGAAATAATTTATATATTAAAGGAAATAAAAAAATAAAACCATTAAATGATATGAGAAAATATAACATTTAAGATACCCAATGTCATGGATTTGCTGTACAATTACAATACAACGTAGTACAGATGGAAAACCCCATTTACTTGCCCTTCAAGAGCATATAACAGAAAATAATCTATGTAAGTTGAGAAACAATAGTTAGCTAAAGCAATATTCATACCAAATATATTTTTGACTGCAATGTTATAAATTAGAAGTAAATTTGTTTAAGAGAAACATTAGACTTTGAAAAATAGATTCCAAGGAAGCAATTACAAATGGGCAGACAAATGTAAAGCAGACAGAATGGGTGGTCCTACAGACAGCAGTACCCGGTGTCCACATGATGGCATTCCTGCATGTCTGTATGCTGTGTGTGCACGCGTGTCTGCAGATGAGCCAGAGTCGACACCGTGAGTCTTTCTGAGTACTCTCTCCACCTTGTTGTCTGACATCGCCTCTGGGTGAACCTGGAGCTCACCCATGGCTAGACTGGACAGCAAGAACTCCAGGGCTCTGTGAGTCTCCATCTCCTTCCCCAATGCAGGGTTACAGACACTCATCATGGTGGCCAGTTTTCATGGGGTCTGGGGGTCTGAATTCTGTTCTTGAAGCTTATAGAGCAAGAGATTACTGACTGAGCCATTTCCCTACTCCATAGTTATGTTAATTTTTAAAAAGTCTTAAAAGCAAGATTCACAAATTTATAAAGACCTCCAAAGGAAAGCCACATGAATACAGGAATTCAAGGCATTACCTGCTCTCGGTCCTTCCTCATCCCTTGACAGTTGACCTGCCTTGTTTTCTTTGTGCACGTTACACTGAACTTAAATGTCCATCTGGTTACGCGCATGCATGCACACTCAGACACGCACACACACACACACACACACACACGTCATTGGCTAGCTTCCCTATATGAGAGGGTGTAATTGCTCTTCCTGAAGAATTTATAATGCAATGGTATTTAAAGCATACAAAAATGGAACACTTCCATCTCAGCAAGGAATTATACTCTGGTAAAGCTCTTCTGAAAGATGGTGCTGTCCACCATGGTAGAAGGATGGAGACACCAGTGTTGCCAGCAGGCCTGAGGAGATCCGAGAACCTTTAGGGACATTCACGTTGGCAAAACTGGGACTTTGTCCACCCTGCAGAAACTAGTTTTATGATTCCCGCATTGGAATCTGGTTAAAACGTTTTAGCTTTAGATTTAAAAGCAGAAATCAGAAAAGAGGGAGGCCCTCAGGAGGAAGACACACCTGAGAGTAAGGTCCTCACCACACATAAGTGCTCATTTCCTCAGTCATGAAAGACTTAAGAGTGAAACAAAATGGTGACATAGTAATGACACCATAGGCACGTGGTAATTGTGTCACTGCTGTGGGGTCTGTCACAGAGGGAGACTGTTTTTCAGGCACAGCAATATGAAACCACAGGGAACTTTGGAAAATTGACTGAAAAGCACCACAACACCCACACTTTCTGCAGAAGATGTCCTGGAGAGCAGGGTCCAATCTTACTAAATGGTTAAAGATGTTGTTTGCTGTCGATTGCTCCCCTTCACATGTTCTGTGATATTTTCTTCCTTCAGAAGCAAGTTCTCATTATTGTGCATGTTTCTTAAAATACATGTGAGGTTTACTGACAATTTCATCTGCAGAATCATTTCATAGATAAATCTAACTCATTAAGTAATATTTTAATAAGAAATAAACTCTTAAATGGGCCCACACTGTACACATAAATAATCTAACGTAATCCATGGTAGTTTGACATATAGACAATAAATGTTTAAGATAAATAGAATCATGCAGTTTTATTGCCAACACACTATCACTAAGTCTTGAGGGCTTTTCCAAGTATGATAAAAATAGGTCTCTATTGACTACTCCATGTAAACTTCCACTAGTACACATGATAGCAATAGGTCTCTATTGACTAGTGCATGTAAACTTCCACTAGTACACATGATAGCAATAGGTCTCTATTGACTAGTGCATGTAAACTTCCACTAGTACACATGATAGCAATAGGTCTCTATTGACTACTCCATGTAAACTTCCACTAGTACACATGATAGCAATAGGTCTCTATTGACTAGTGCATGTAAACTTCCACTAGTACACATGATAACAATAGGTCTCTATTGACTACTCCATGTAAACTTCCACTAGTACATATGATAACAATAGGTATCAAGTGGCTAGTCCACGTAAACTTTCAGTAGTATATGAGTGGTCATGTACTCACCTAATTGCATCATTGGTCTCTGAAACAGCTCTCAAATATTCTTTCAAGTAATAGTAATTAAAGCAATACTTCCGGATCCTAAAGCCACGCCATCGTCTCTGAATCTATTGTTGATAAAGAGATAAAATAAGTAAATTAAAAGGTAAAATACAGTATCGAACATCTTTCATAAGAATATACTTCTTAATACCCAAGATGATAATGTATAATAACATCTGTCAAATAAAGAATTGGACAATGCCCCAACTAGGCATCTTTTGCGACCAGGTAAAACCCCCAGTGTTAGGAATGGACTACATATTGTTCAGTCACTAGACAAAGCGTGGGCCACCCCTCTCAAACATCACAGGATGTTGCCACAGCTATTTGGTTGTTTCCCACAACCTGATAGTGAGACCTTATTGCTGAAGAAGACAAGGTTTGTGTGATGGAACACTGAAAGGTCAAACTGGTGTCCAACTAAAAGCCTCACCCCTGCTGACTAGCATTCATGATGCTGGATGGTACTCTGCACACCACTCTAGAGAAAAATAATCATCAATGTCACCTAGCTACCAACCTTGCTACTTACGACAGAGACATGGCTGCAAGATATACTGGTCTGCTAGTAGCTCAAATGAAGTAGGAGTAACGACTACTTTGATTGGCTTTCAAGATCACTCCATGAGTTGGACCTATCTTCTGACACTGCAGAAGTGACAAAGAACCTGAGACTAGATCAAGTGACCATGAGCCTTAGGGAAACCATTACTGTTTCTCTGCTGCAGGGACCTAACACCAGAATGACTCCTAATGGCACACTCTCACACCCACAGCAGAGTGCCTCCCTCAGCTCCCATCAGAGAATCTTCTTGCAGTTGATGGAGACTAATGAAGAGGCCCACAGCTGATAACGTTAGAGAGTGACAGGCTTTGGAGCATCCAGTCATTGATGGGATGTCATTATCAGAACCCTCTCCTCAAGGCTCAGAAATCTAAGTGGAAGAGGAACTAAGACGAGCTGGGAGGCAGAGGTGGTTGAATACTCCAAAGAGACAGTGGCTTCCAGATACAACCCGACTGATGCACATAGGAATTCACATAACTCTGACTGCATGTACATGATCTGAATGGGGTCAAGGAAGGAAAAACAACACCGAGAAAGGGAAGTGGACACAAAGTCCCACCCCGAACCATCTGCCATTGATAATGTGCAGGAGAGGGAGACTCAGTTTTTCCAGTGGAGTATCACTTGCTATGTCAACTTCACTTTAGGCCAGGTCCCATGCCTAGGACTAGCTCTCCAAAACTACATTGATTTCATGGTTTTGTGTGCTTTCTGTTTGTTTTGGTATTTTACTATTTGTTTTATTGATTTTCTTTTTGAAAACTTGTCTGCTTTGATTCTCTGCCTGTCTCTGTGTCTGTGTCTGTGTCTGTGTCTGTGTCTGTCTGTCTGTCTGTCTGTCTGTCTGTCTGTCTCTCTCTCTGTTGTTTTGAGGTAAGGAGGATCTGGGAGAAATTGGGGGAAGAGAAAGCATCTGATCAAAATGTATAAATAAAAACACAAAAAGCATCTTGGGGTTTTTCTATGAATATAGTTAGTATATTAGATGTAGCTGGGATGCCAATATATTTGTTATAAGATAGCACAAAGATAAAACATAACAATCCGCTATTGTAATTTGTATGTGGTTGCTGTGTGTGTATGTGTGTGTGTGGTATGTTTACATGTGCATTAGCGTGTTTCATGTGTGTGGGTACATGTGTGGGTAGATATATGTGAAGGCCAGAAGTTGAGTCAGATACTTTCTTGATCACTGTCCCCATTATTTACTGAGGCAGCCTCTCCGGCTGCAGCCAGGCTGGTGCGAGGAGTCTTAACTAGCCTGCCTTTCCCATACCCTCCCCTTCTCAAGCACTGGGGTCATAAGCATAGGCCAGCATCCCAGTGCACTTACAGAGATACTGGGGATCCACAGCCCCACCCTCATGCTTATAACGGAAGCTGCTTATCCACTGAACCGTCTTTCTGGCCATGAAGTTGCTTTCTTAGGTATTTGGTCACAGCAACAGAGAAAGCAGCGAATACAACTACTAACTGACTGGAGATTGTATTAGGTCTAATCAAAGTGAATTGCTAACTGAGGCTCTTTAAATAAAATGTTGTTTTTGTTCTTTTATTTATTTTTAACTTTTTCATTTTTTGTATTATAATTATGTAATTTCCCCTTCCCTTTCCTCACTCTAAAACCTGTTCTCTTTCAAATTCATGGTGTCTTTTTCTTAAATTGTAGTTATATATATTCACAAGGGCCTTGGTTCAAGCCTTTAGTTCCATGAATGGAAGGAAAATCCTAACAGCTAACGTTGGGTTTCCTTATTTTGTACTCTGCATAGCATCTCTCTAGTAGCCCAGGCTGGCCTGAGATTCTCTATGGAAGCCAGGCTGTCTTCAAATTGTTAGTCTTGCCTTGGTTTCTGGAGTGCTGGGCTGAAAGGTCCTGGCAACTCTGCCTGGTACTGTGTTGACCATGACTTTGAATGCGTTTTGAACCATGTTAACAATAGGTGCTGTTTGCTGACTTCTTGGGTGTCAAGTGGGACCCCAACAGTTTACTTCTGTGCTTTATCTTCAGAACATTTCCATGTGCAAAACAGTATCTCACCATGGAGAAGAAAACGGCTGATGTAACTTTCTATCTAGCCATTGAGCTGGAGCAGTCACGAGTCTATTTTTCAGTTGTTACAAACAGAATTGGAAAATAAATGAATGACAATTTTTAACCAATGAAACTTCTTTTTGAAGCTATCTTCTTTGTACTACTCACAGAAATCCAAGCGATTCTATTTTTACCAGAAGACATAGCTCCACTTTCTGACCTGAGAGGAGTCCTGGACATGTGGTCACACACTTAAGCAAGCTCCAAGCTTCTCAGACACCCAGGCATCCTGAGAGTCCATCTCCTTTGGTTCTATATCCACCCATTTTCCTGGCAATTCAGGCCTAAATGTAAAGTGTGATATCAAGGTTGTGGCAAAAGGGGGAAAAAAGACTCTGCACTTATCTATAAGAAGAGAAGGCAGCGAGACCTTCTGCTAGTCTCCCATAGGTTTAACTGTGCAATGACTCACATATAAGCAATCGCCATGCAGGAGATAGTCTTTCATAATTTAGCACAGTTTCAAGGCTGCAAGAATGTCTTCTCTAAATGTATTTTCATATTCAATACTAGAGTCTAAATTTCATACTCAATACAAGAGTCTAACCCCTAGTTCGTGGAATTTTATTCCCAACACTGTTTTTGCTTTGCTTTGCTTCTTAGTTTAGCCCAAGGACATTTAGCTTAGCATGTAAGTAAGTGAGTGTTGACGCGATCCTCAGTGAGCAGCAGTGCTGCCCGACTGCCTTAGTGAGGTCTCCATTGCTGTGAAGAGCCAAGGCAACTTTTACATTTAACTGGGGCAGCTTACAGGTTCAGAGATTCCGTCCATTCTCATCCAGGTGGGAGCATTAGCATCCCGGCAGGCAGGCATTAGAAGAGCTACAAGCTCTACATCTTGCTCTGAAGGTTAACAGGAGAAGACTGCTGTCTTCCAGGCAGCCCAACCCCACAGTGACACACTTTCTCCAACAAGGTCACACCTCTGAATAGTGCCATTTCCTGGGCCAGGCATATTGAAACCATCACAGAAAGAATTTTTCTGTGACTTAAATAAAAAGTCATTTAAAAGCAGTTCACATTCATTTTACAGCCTGAGACATGTGGGGACTTTAATATTTTATTTCAGTGTGGAAAAATGACTAAAACAAAAACAGCATAACCACCGTGAGTGTAGTAGAGACAGAAACCTCGCAGCCAGATGAGGTAACAACACCACTCGATGTAGCCACACGGAACTTGTCAACAAAATGCTCTTCAAGTCATCTTAGTTTGCCTTTTCCTTTACTTGTCATTAACTACTTGGGGAGAACTGCAAATTTGTGCAATGCTTGTAGCTGCCAGAAGGCCTCATATGCCCTGCAGCTGGCGTCACAAGCAGGATTCACATGCACCTCATGTGGGTAGGTGCTCGGAGCTAAGCTTCCTCTGGGACAGCAGCAACAGCTCTGAGCCACTGAGGGGTCTCTCAAGCTCCTCAAATGATCTCATTTATAGATCAGTTCTTTTAATGTAAAAGAAGGTTATTTTAAAAATTATATAATATTTAATTTAGAAATTCTCTATTATTAAACTAAAATCATGTACTGTCTGACAATATGGAGGAATTGGTACAGACTGCTTTCTAATGAGAAAGAGAAACAATTCAGTGTCTACATATATAAATAATATATGCAAATGAGAGCGTCTTGTTTCATCCGATTTAACGTCCTCACTTCATGCTGAAGTATAGATCATGAGCCTCGTTTGAAAGAAGGAAGACTCAATGTTTAGTGTCGTCAAATGATGCCCGAGGTCACAAGGTGGCTGGGTGGCTCCCCGTGTTGCAGCCTCCTTCTCTGTTTACAGCATGTAAGAGGCATTTGGAGATAGCCCTGAGGAAAATGGATCACACACTGATGGTGCTGAGGACAGCTCTTTCCTGAACATAATACTAAATTCAAATAAATTAAAATTCAGCAGACATCACAATGTGGGAGAGGAGTGAGTGTGGTGGCTAGGGGTCTGCGAACAACAGAGCAGAGACGGAGTCCATTTAAGAGAAAAGTAGCCTCTGCGGACAAAGCAATTGGCCGAGTCGCCTATGCACTGAAAGGAATTCTTGAAATTGTGGAATGGTGGGGGTGGGGGGTGAGGTAGGTGATGTGGGTGGGGGTGAGGGGTGAGGTAGGTGATGTGGGTGGGGGTGGGGGTGAGGTAGGTGATGTGGGTGGGGGTGAGGGGTGAGGTAGGTGATGTGGGTGGGGGTGGGGGTGAGGTAGGTGATGTGGGTGGGGGTGAGGGGTGAGGTAGGTGATGTGGGTGGGGGTGAGGTAGGTGATGTTGGTGGGGGTGGGGGTGAGGTAGGTGATGTGGGTGGGGGTGAGGGGTGAGGGGTGAGGTAGGTGATGTGGGTGGGGGTGGGGGTGAGGTAGGTGATGTGGGTGGGGGTGAGGGGTGAGGTAGGTGATGTGGGTGGGGGTGGGGGTGAGGTAGGTGATGTGGGTGGGGGTGAGGGGTGAGGTAGGTGATGTGGGTGGGGGTGGGGGTGAGGTAGGTGATGTTGGTGGGGGTGAGGGGTGAGGTAGGTGATGTGGGTGGGGGTGAGGGGTGAGGTAGGTGATGTGGGTGGGGGTGGGGGTGAGGTAGGTGATGTGGGTGGGGGTGGGGGTGAGGTAGGTGATGTGGGTGGGGGTGAGGGGTGAGGTAGGTGATGTGGGTGGGGGTGGGGGTGAGGTAGGTGATGTGGGTGGGGGTGAGGGGTGAGGTAGGTGATGTGGGTGGGGGTGGGGGTGAGGTAGGTGATGTGGGTGGGGGTGAGGGGTGAGGTAGGTGATGTGGGTGGGGGTGAGGGGTGAGGTAGGTGATGTGGGGAGACTCAATACCAGTACCTGGGCTCCTTCCTTTTCCAGTTCCAGCACGTACTGGGAACAGTAGCAACCTCATCCACACAGACACAGACGGAACTTTCTGAAATCCTGATATTCTTAGCACATTTGTGAAATCCTTTACTCCCAATTGTATTCTAAAGGACGTAGTAAGTGATAATTAAGATAAAAATGAAAAGTCCTTCACACTGAAGTACAGTCAGGTTACTGGTGCTGGGATGAAACACCATCATCAAATCAAGCTGGGGAGGAAAGGGTTGATTCAGCTTACGCTTGCACATTGTATTGTATCTTTGAAGGAAGCAGGGCAGGAACTCAAACGGCTGGAATGTGGGGAGACAAGAACTGATGCAGAGGCCATGGAAGGGTGCTGCTTAGTGGCTTGCTCTTCCTGGCTTGTTTGACCTGCTTTCTTAGAGAACCCAGTACCACAATGGGCTGGGTCTTCCCTCATAAATCACTAATTAAGAGAACATTCCACAGGCCTGCCTGCAGCTTCATCTCAGAGAGGCATCTTCTTGATTAAGATCCCCTTTCTTTGATGACTGTAGCTTGTGTCGAGCTGACATTAAACTACCCAGCACAGTAACTGAAGTGGGTTTGTGTAATGTGTGTATAGGAGCTGGAAGGAACAGAGCCTTGGGTGAGCAGAGAGAACAGCTGTTGGGGAAGTGAAGGGGCTGAAATTCATTGTGCTTCATGGATTTCAAGTGTAACACTAATGGATTCCGTTCTCACACTCTGTGTGAACAAGGCATGGCCTCATGTTGAACAGGAAGACACTGAGGTGCGGTAACTCACTCCAGAGCATCTGTCCATTCCAAAAGCAAACAGCGGAGGTGGAACGCAGCCCCATGCCTGCCTTGCTCTGTGGCGCACTTTGTGCACGACTGTCTTACGTGTACCTTATAAGGAGAAAGAGTGCCTCCGATTCTGAAGACATGTTTTCTACACGCAGAGGCTAGCACAAAGATGCTGGTTAGTACAGACGGGTCATGCAGGCAGGATGTGGCTACCCTTCCTTCGTGAGCACAACTGATATAGAGCATTCTTCTGCATTTCCTATTGATATTCAAGTCCCAGTGAATAGGCATGTTTTAAAAACACCTCCAAGAGCCACAATAAACTTTACAACACTGTTTTTCTTAATCTCAAGGTGAATAGGTGACAACTTTAAAAAAATAAAAAAATAAAAAAATGGCCAGTATTCATGCCCTTCAAAGTAATTAGGAACTTTCAGAAGTGATTGGAACAAAACAATTATTGTCATTGATCAGCTCTGAACAGATAATTTTAAACAAAGTCATTGTGTGCTCAGCAGATTACAGCTTGTTAACGGGAGAGTTCTAAATGACCTCTTACGCTCGTCAGATCAGTGATGCACACTCCTCATTAAGTAACACCACATTGTAAGTGGTCTTATAAATAATGTTTATTTTAAGCACTCAAACAAATGGCAAAACCTTGATATATCAAAAACCATCTGCTCACAGAACAGTTTCCTCCACTGCGTTTATCTTTATTTTCCAAAATCCATAGTAATCTGAATGTCAATGGATGAGAAACAAAAGTGATGGAAGCCTGGACCGCAAACCTGCTGACAGTGTCCTGCCTAGGGCCGAGGCCCTGGTGTACATCCTGAAAACATGGCAACACTCCTCCCTCCTCCGGTCTTACCTTTGCGTTCTCTATGAATTGATTTAAGTGCTTTGCATGTGCAATTGCAATAACAGGGAGAAGCAGCAAGAGACACTAATTGGTATGGTAACAGAAGCGTCATGAGGTATACACTTACCGTTGTAGACATGGTCCCTTCCTATCTTCATGGCAGCACTCAAGTTTGGGGAACCTTAGTTTCTGTGACTGAGACCAGTCCTCTTCATTCTGTAGCCACAGAATCATAACACCATCCCCAGCCTATGAGACCATCAGTATCCTCTTTTTAAACAAAATTTACCAACGTGTCTCCTTCAAATCACCACCATCATTCTTGTGAATCGCCCTTACTGTGTGGCACAGGACTCATGAACGGAGTCATAGGTGCTCTGAAGAACTGAGATGCAGCTCTCTATATAGACATATGTGGCTACCGTTTTCAAGAGAATCACTGCATACATTTTTCTTACAGTCTTCACATCTTAGACATGAAGGAAACAAAGGAATGACAACTTGCTATTGTGGTTTACACTAACTCACAGCTGTAAAGGTGAGCAAGTCACTAGAGTTGTAGCACTTTGCAAATCTGTTTGAAGCCAATTTTAGTGTTCCTCCTGCTGTTATGGTTTTTATTTTTCATAAAGTCTGCACTTCAATCTGAACTGAAGTGATTGGGGAGCTAAAATCAAGACAAATCATTCAAAATTAGAGTCTGCTGGCCTCCTCCCAGCCCAATGGCTTTACTACGTAATGACACCTGATTGAGAAATCACTACAAGTGTTCCAGGACAAAAGGGACTCTCTAGGAACCAACCAATTACATTTCTAGTCCAGTCCGTCCCTGCCTTAGTGCCTACTCTGGGATTTAAACATTTTAAATATCCCCAGCAAAAGCAAAAATAATTTCTTTTAACAAGGGTGCTCACTCCTTAGTGATGTAGAGACAAATCATTTAAGTCAAAGGACTTCCATCTACAGGGAAGAGTAAGAGAAGACAGTGCTAACGACCACCCTGCGATACCTGTGCAACCACTTCTGTAAGTCAAGCACTGGAAACCGAAGAATAGAGAGCCCAACACGGGCCCCGGAGGACTTACAACATAGCTATGGTGGGGCTGGCATGTAGATCAGTAAGGATAGTACAGTGTCATCAGTTTTAATAGAAAAATGTCTACGGTGAAGTAGAGAAATAAAGTCAGAGAGCGATAGACTTCAGGGAGAGGGGGATCGTAAGCCTGCAGAGAAAGGGTGACCCCTTAAAAACACAGCACGTTAGAGTGTGAGCATTGCAAAAACAAAAGCACGTTCATGTACTTGGTTCTTCATTACCCAAGTGTGGACGATTACTTAGTGCTGGCTGCAAATCTGTCTCTACAACTGCTCAGCTCCACGAGCCCTGCCTATTGAATAGTGGTTGTCAGGTTAGCAAAGTTTTAACATACAGCCTAAAAGAAAGCCCACTTATAAGTCAATTCAGTTCTAGTCACTGCTCACTGTGATCAGCTAATCTTAAAAATCAATCTTTGTTAAGAGGATCATTTATAGCCTCTCCACAAGTCAGCCTTGTCCTACTCCGTGACAAAGTTACCTCTTCAAAAGCCTCTGCAGGGAGCCTTTAAACTTCTTGGAGAGGTGCATGCGTGTGCACTTGTTAACATTAATGTCGGTGTGCACATGGGTATTCAAACAGTAGTCAGAAGTAGATGTGGGTCTCCATCAATCTTTCTCCAGCCAGCCATTGTTTGTTTGTTTTCTGAGGTCTCTCAGCAAACCTGAGGCCCATCAATTTGCCTATGCTGGCTGCCTAATGAACTTTGGGGGACCCGTTTGTCTCTACCCTGCCAGCACTGAGAAAGGGCCACCATCATGCTCAGCTTTTCACAGGAGTTCTGGGGATCCTCATGCTTGCAAGTCAAACATTTACCACTTAAGCCATATCATCAGCCTCAAAGTCACCCGTCTATCAGACAATTAGCACATAAAATGAACACAAATGTGACAGGAAAATATTCTATGCTGGAAACAAGTGTTATTACTGTTAAATCATAGGAATAATTTTAATTGCATTAGATGGAGTAGTACTCTTGGATCTCAGAGCCATGGTCGTGTATTTATCATGGTATGTCCATATCATGACGTATGAACAGTGATGCATTACTTCATTAATATTTGCGGTCTTCCTTTAGCTATGGCTCAGAGGTCCCTGACATTGTAAAGCACAGGCATTTATAACGATGTGGTTTATGTTCTCCTCACTTGCCAGTGGTGCCAGGTGTTGGCGTAGCTAACTTTTTAACTCGTGTTCGTCCCCTCCTCCATTAGCATAGCAATCAGGTTTGCATTACTCTGCTTTGCCTGGCTTATTAAAAGGGAAGTCAGGGCACAATTGACTTTTCGTCTGTTTAACAAGTGAAGAAATATTTACCCTGACAGCCATTTCATTGTAGAGATTCATCTTCATAGTATAATACGCTGCCTGTGGATCAAGAAAAAAGAAAGGATGGCATAGATTTCAGTTACATAAAGACAGTGCAGCCTATTTTTACATATAAAGGGTAAGAATCTTTATACATAATACATAATAAGAGTTCTGGGCTTAGAAAATGAAATCAAACTTTGTATTGAAGAGATAGGCTTCCTAATACATAATGCAAGCTTAACCAGAAAAATCTATGGTAGTCAAACTCAGAACTAATGGAGATATATGATCATAAAATGCTCTCCGCTGAGTTTGATAATCAATGGTGCTCTACTGAGAATAGAATAACAAAGCAGAAATATTCACAAGTGCTGGTGACACGTCGTATTGTATGATTTATTCACTGGGGTTCTTTTAGCCAAAACTCACAGGAACATAAAAGGAATTCATATTTCAAGACGTCGGGTTTAATGAAAAATTCAAAGAAATGCTGTCTTCAGTCGAAACCATTCAAGGGTACGGATGCGGTGACGGGGCCAAATTGTGCCTTCCAACCATCGATGTGAGAGACTGTGTGCTTAGCTGCCTCCTGAGTCAGCCTTGGGAGTTTTGTTTCATTTAGTATTCATTTTACCTCCATAAAATCACAAATATGATGATATAACGTTCCAGCAAATCCCTTGGTAGAGGGAAGGTTTCCTAAACTCCTGGTTTCCAAGAAAGACACTCTATTAATGCCCAGATCTATGTTTAATAAGAAGCATTTAGCAGTGTTTCGTCTAATGAAATTACTGTGTTGAGTTAAATTTACCTATCTGCTCTGTCTTTTAATTAAAAATAAAAAAGTCACAGAGGCACGGCAAAATCATCAGTAAAAGCATTCACATACATATTTTTTCATCGTGATATTCTTAACACAAAACACCACTCTCGAGTCAATAAATAATAAATAAATGAATAAATAGAGTTTATTCTCAGCCAAATATGACTGACCATGGTTTAGAAACACAGACTCAGGTTACGTTGGATTTGATTCCATGTTCCTATGCGGTAACATGGTAACGCTGAAGTTTTAATAGAGAACAAAAAATTGTAAAGCAGGACACATTTCTATCACCCTGGTAGATCCATCATGGAGGAGTCCCAGCAAATCAGGGAAATACTAGCTATAGGCCTCAGATCTTCTGATGAATCCTTAGCCTTCAGTTGGTAGAAACCAGAGGCTTTTTAAATCCACTCTGAAAGGTTTTATGTGCTAGTCAGGAGGATGTTAGACCAGACACAGAGGCGGGCAAAGAATGATTAAGAAGTCTGAAGATGCCAAGATAAACTGTAATGGTGATCTGGCCCTGCAATGGTCCAGTTCTCCACAGACACTGCCTTTCCGATCAGCTAGCTAGTCAGTCACCTTGCACAGCACCAGTGTACAGTGTGTGGCCCTTCCCAAGTGTTTTCCTTTACAATCTACAACTGTATGCATTTTATCCAATCTAAAGTCATGCAGAAAACAGAACTCCACCCTAGCTTATGAGTGCTAAGCTTTCTGGGAAAAAAAAATAGGTCAAAAGCTTCGACCATCTATCATGGGCACATCTTCCTCTTGATGGACAAGAATCCATGCAAAAGGCTTTCCCTCTCATTAGACTGTGGGAGTCGCCTTGTCTGATCCAGAGCAAACTGTGGAGAGCCACAGGAATGCATGGTTCATCAAGAGTCCGGGCGATTAGAACACAGCGGGCTACATCATGTCATTCACACGACTGCCTTTAGCTTCTCCGTCTTCCTTAACGCAAACGTGGCATAACTCCTGCTATTGAGGTAAATTAAAGTGCTTACTTTCACATTGTATTTATTCAAGCCAGGCTGAAGCTGGCACTGCCAGAAATTTGACTCCCAGCTGGTAGGAGCCCACACTGCTCTTCCTGAGTTTGGCCTGAGTTCGGTAGTTCCCAGCCCCACAACTGCTATAATTCCAGGTGAACACCCCTCATCTGTCCTGGGCAGGCAGTCATGTTCACACACCCATATACACACATGTGCACATGATTAAAGATAAAATATTTTTAAATGTGAATGTATTTGAATAGCAGTTAAAATGATTGATAATTATACATTGTATTAAATATTTCATAATCTTTAAAAAACAGTCAAAATGTACTTGAATGTGCATATCTATATCCAATCTCAGAGATGTAGGTCCCCATTTCATATTTTCCTGTGACTGAATTTAGTCTTTTTTCTAGTCTGAGCAATGCTTTTTTTGTTACATTAATGCTTCCGTGTAGTTAGATAAACAGAGGATGTGGTAGCAACTCTTGTAACAGAAGCTAAACTAAAAACTATTGCAATTTATCAGCAAACAAAATTTTTATCTTCTTTACTATTTACCAGTCTTTTATCCATTTCTTATAGAGACCCCAAGTTCATTTTAAGTCGGAAGGGGACATATGTCATAATAGTAAGCATAGGGAAATTACATTGTTTCACTATAATGCAAATGTGGTATCCACTCACTGATTCAAAGGGGGAATGGAGGAGAAATGGGGAAAGAAGACTGACACCTCCTGTGCAAGGGGGAATACGAACCCCTGATATCAACAGAGTAAGAACCCCCAAGGTCAGAGGCTATAATTTGATCAATGCCAACCTCCTGTGGTCTTTGCCATATCACTTGGGCCAATATTTTAGAATATTCTTCAGATTTACCCATAGGATGCATATTCCTATTGAAAATGTACTTATTTATCTGATAAATATTTTTTCTGATATGGCTGATACTCAATTTCTAACTTGGCAAAATTTGACCACAGTGATCATGTTTGTGATTTATAAGAGTCACCCTTTCTGATTTGCCGGCCACTGGTTCTGTCAGTAAAGGACCATGCTGTGGGCTCTGTAGCACTCTGACTGCAGCTGCTTCTAAGGTCTTTGTGCTCTTAGCCCCACAGTGGCTTTGCTTGGAAGACTCCAGCCCCTCCCTTCATCCATCCTTTCCGAGTATCCTCTGAGCATGCTCAGGCCACCTTCGCTTTTAACTGTAAATGTTTATACTCATTTCTTATTTTTACTCCACTCAAATGCCTTCATCACACTGATTTGTACAAAGTATATTTTATTAAATCCTTTGAAATAAAGAAAGACCTTCGCACGTCCCTGGTTGTTGAACATGAAATGCTCTAACTGTGCTGCCCACACATGAATGCTTTATGTCCACGGGTGAGTGAGGCCAACTCCAAGCCAAAGCCGGGGCACACACCGTCTCACTTCTCTAGAACAATGACGGCTGGCACGAACACGTCTACATTGCTTCTTTGTCTCTTGGCCTCTGCCTGTCTGTATTTTTCCTACACCTTCCTTTTCTTTCTATGAAGTAATTTACAATGAGGAGTCAAATAAATGAGAAGAACTCTCATATGGGACAAACGTAACAATCAAAGTTCACCATAATCAAGTATCAAGATTGCTTCCCCATTATCACTAACAATTCCCTCCCCTGGCCCTTTGATCTGATTCCTTTGTTGTTTTCTACTGTCTGTTAGTCCTGCCTGCAGTCCTTTTTAGGCTGCACAGATTCTCTTTCCTGGTTTTCTTGTAAGCATGTATAATAGAATTTGTCCTTCTTCATAGTCCAAGTACTACCAACTGGAACTTAAGTAGTCCCCTCGCTCCAGTGGGTGCTGTAAGTGGTTTTCAAACCTAAAACACCAGGACTTCTTTGAGAAAACAACAGAATGTAATTTCAAATTTTTTAGGTTATATTTTAATGTATACAACCTATAAAGTGATATGTTTCATGCATATGTGCTATTATACTTGATTTTATTGCCCTACCTCGTCTTTGTTGCTTCCCTCTCCCTCCCTCTTCTGTTGTGTCAGGTACTCCATTCCCAAATCCCTTCTTGGCTATGCCATGATAAAAAAACAAAACAAAACAAAAAGATAGCCAAACAAAACAGAACACAGCAAACCTGTCTGACTCCCGACTAAAGGTCTTACCCCTGAGGACTGCTATTGTGCTCAGCCTTTGACCGTCACCTGTGCAGCTCGGGTCGCTCCTTGAGCTCACACTGTCAGACCACTTCAGCCCAGAGTCCTGTTCAGTTTAGCTCCAATCCCCTCTGAAATCCACATCCCAGTCTCCTTTGTTTAACTCCTAGAAGGGTAAATGTCTCCTAGAGGGTTTCCCTCAGATGGGTCAGATTCCCACTCTTCTTTGGTTTGGCCTACATCTTTTATGCATAGTACTCAATGCGGCAGGAACAAACCCTACGTTAGCTTATCTTTCCTTTCTTCTAAAGCATTTTGAAAGAAATCAAGAAGAGAGAAATGAGATTCAAGGAAGAAATTCCACCCTTCAGAAGCATCACATTTTAAGTAACACTCGCCCTCACGATCACGATGTGTAGCCAGCACTTACTGAGGCCCGGGGAGCACGGAAGATTTTCAAGTCCTGCATGCACACAGGGCTGCTAAGACAGCTCTGTTTTCCACTCCCCTGGTGCTCTGAGTGCATGACTAATCATTGCAATGATTTACTGTTAGATAATCATGAGGGGATGCGAGCTTTGCCTTGTTCTCAGGCAAACGACCACACTATGCCTGGTACCTCTGATTGCTAAAATAGCCTCCTTTTTGACATAAAAATTAAATGCAATTCTGTTCTTTCTCACATTAGTAGCCATTAGTAGAATGTTTGGGAGCAGGTGAGCCGATGAAAATCAACAGAATTTTACAGCAATAACTCAGAATTTTAAGTCATCCATGTTTGCTGTCTATTTTTCAGTGTAGGACTGTGAAGAAAAAAAATTGACACATCTCGCTCTTTTCGCGGACACTGAAGGGGAAGAATGCTCTCTACATGCAACTGATTTGGAAATCTCAGGAAGAGAAATGCCAAGAGAGTGGGATATTTTCCTATCTGTAGAAGAAGCCTTTGTCTAATGCAAAATTAAAAGTCTATAAAAGCAGTTATGCCAGTCTCTTACTAACTAGTTTAAAATTAGTGGCATAATTTATATAGTTTTTCTTTCTATAATAAGAAAAAATCAGCATTTATTATAACATACAATGGAATCTGAGAGCTGATGATTTTTTTATCCTGTTTAAAGTCATGTAAAGTTCTTTTCATTATTATTCACTTAAATGTTCTATCAAACATCAATCCTTTGTCTATTTAGTCTGTTCTTTTCTTTCATTTTTTCCATATCAATCCTTTGTAAGAAATGTAGAATGGTTTGTTACTTAATACTGTGAGCTTTGAATCACCAGCTATGTAATGAATAATTTTTGTAGGTTGAACAATAATGTTTTAAAACCACTATTATAGTTACCAGTTAAACAATTTACCATAAATCTATGAATACATGTCACTAACTGGACGATCACGATTTAAATGCTAGGACTAAGTTATGTAAATTCCCTCATAATAGCATCAAAGTAACCATGTATTACAATGCTCTCTATAGTTCCAAACCGCCCTCAGACTGTGCTAGAAAAGATATTTGATATAGAGCACAGTAGTATTTACATCACTCCTTGTCAAGAACAAGAAAGCCTAGTAAAGTGCCAGCTTGGGTGTGACCAATGTTCCATTAACTTACAGTATAAGGCCCAGTCTCAAGTCAGTAGAAGTCTGAAAGAGTTTGAATCATCCAAAATGTGAAAGAAGATATTTTCTATATATACCACTTCACGGACCAATCCTAGGAGCAAATGAATGCAATACACTGCTCTAAGTTTCCCTTTACAATGTAGAGGATTATACTTTGGAGGCTGCATCCAGTCCTGGCCAACCTGCTGCTCTCCACATTCTCTGGGCCACGAGATCAGTGTCCTCGGTGCTTTCGCTGTTTCTAATGCCAAGCTTATCCCCGGAACTTTGCTCACGGTTTCTCCAAAGGCAGGTTCAAGGTCATTTGCTTGACCTGCAGAGACTGCATTAACAGTCCATATGCAATTGTTAACTATAGGTGTCTCAAATGGTCCATATGCACAGCTGTTATCTATAGGTGTCTCAAATGGTCCATATGCACAGCTGTTATCTATAGGTGTCTCAAGAGAAGATGGATGGCACATGAGAAAAGAGATGATGTTGTCCTATGCCTTCTAAATACATGCACACCTGTGTTCCTTACATGTAAGAACATGCATACAAATGCACACACAGAAAGCAATATGTATCTATTAATAAGAGAATGCTTGAGAAACAAGAAAGTAATAATCGGAACTTTTTTCTCTGAGTTCAGAAATCTGAGTGACCACTGATTGTATGGAAGTCTTTTATACTTGTTTACAGTTTTTCTGTACAACTGAAACTGTTTCAAAATTACTTTTTAAATGGCCTTAAATATCAATAAATGTACAGTGATTTTTTAAAAAAGAAATCTGGGTGTCAAAACTGGAAAAAAGAAGAAAGCAAACTTGGGTCTAAGAAATAGCACTAAAAGGCATCAGAAGAAATGAGGGAAATGCAAACGGAGTGAGGCGTTTGTCTTCCATGAAGGTCAAGATGGGCTCAGGTATAAAATAAAGTTCTCCATTAGAATAGCAGAATTAAGTTCAGATACAAGCAGAACGCTGCCTCTGTACATGTTTAAATAAAAAATAAGGGCTAGTTAAATGTATTCAAACAAAAGGTAAGGATCAAAATGCCTGGCAACCATTTGAAAATAGAAAGAAAGAAAGAAAAAAAGAAAGAAAGAAAGAAAGAAAGAAAGAAAGAAAGAAAATCCCTGGCCTGGCAGGGAACACCCTAGGAATTATGACTTGAAACTATTCTTCCTCAAGTTTCCTGTCGAAATGTTAAACACAGAGACAGGCATTTGATTTCTCAATTCAGAGGCTTGCGTTTCAAACAAAACAATTTATCAAAAACAAGTGATGAAAAGTACCTGGACTGATGTGCAGTCAGGTCCAGTTGACCTCTGCGTCTCAATAAAGGGAGCAGCAATAATGTACGAAAAAACAGTATTCACTATCTATCCATTCATAAAATTGTCCCTAAGAGATCGTGTACTAAAGCACCGTGGTGAGGGAGTACAGCTGCAGTGACGCACGTGTGTGTCCTTGCCGGGGCTCAGTGCAAGACGACAGCAATGACCAGGGTTGTCACGCCATGTACAACAATTATAGCCGTCTACAGCTGTTAGGTTTGCAAACTACGATGCCAAGTGCACATGTGCAAGTCTGCGCCTGGCATGCACAACATCAAATAGATATCATAAAAGCCAAGTTTTAAAGAACAGCCTGAAGATATAAATTTTCAAAATCCCTGGCAAACAGCATTTACTTGTTCAACACCAACCAGCGTAAAGACACCATGCTGTCATTTGCTGTGCATCAAAGCTAATTGCAAATGCATCCTGATATATTTACAAATATGTAAATGCTCATGACGTCCATCTTGGTACTACTTAGTGATTTAAAATAATTCTTTAAAATTCTTGAAAGTGACATTTATTTGTTTGTTTATGTGTTCTACAGCGGGGGTGTGGAGGTCAGTAAGCAGCTTGTAGGAATCAATTCCCTCCTTCCACTATGTGCGGTGTGGAGATCGAACTATGTCATCTGGCTTGGGGACAAGAGCTTTAGCCTCTGAGCCTTCTTACTAGCCTTATTTACTGACTTTTTTTTTCCTTTTTATTTTTTCGGAGCTGGGGACCGAACCCAGGGCCTTCCATTTGCTAGGCAAGAGCTCTACCACTGAGCTAAATCCCCAACCCCATTTACTGACTTTTGAAATCTCATTTACCTGTAAAACAAAATTTGTAGAAAGTACTTCGGGGACTACGTATGGACGCCACGTCTGTGTTTACCTAGTGAACATCCTTATGAGCTTGTTGACTGATGTCATGGAGACATTCACTGGGGAATTCCAATGGGGAAACCCTGGAGTAGGCTATGTGCCTGTTTGCAAAGACTTCACTAGAACAAACAGAGACTCATCAAAACATACATCTACTAAACGTGCAGCCGAAGTTATTTTTATTTTATTTATGTTAATGTGCACTGGTGGTTTTTGCACGCATGCATGTCTGTGAGGTGTTGGAGCCCTTGGAACTGGAGTTAATTTGTGAGCTGCCATGCAGGTACCTGGAATCGAACACCAGTACTTTGGAAGAGCAGCCAGTGCTAGTAACCACTGAGCCATCTCTCCAGCCCTCAGGGTGACAGATATTAAAATGTAAATAGCCACTGCAGTTTAGAGTCCATAAAGTTAGTCACCTAGGGGAAACAGTTAGAAAAAGCTGCTCAGGAAAGTTTCCTTCCCAAAATTAAGCTCAGGTCTGTCCTTCCATGATCCTCTGTGCACTGGCGTGGCCAGAGGAAGCTCATTGAACAGACAGGATTTACTCCGGCTCCTGGTTTCTGAGGTTTCAGCCCAAGCTTGGTGGGAACCATTGGTTCTAGGCCACGATCAGATAGAACCAGAGAGGCACAAGAAAGGTCACACAATGGGGTCAGGAAGCAGAGAAAGGGGCAGCAGGAGGGGATGGAGGAGTAGAGGTGAGGGCTGGAACAAGACAGCCCCCAAAGACATACTCCAAGTGACCTTCCTCCTTGAGGTGGGCCCTATTTCTAAAAGGTCCCAGAATTTTCCAACCTAGTACCAGTATGGTCTTCAGTATGTGAGGCTTCTGCGGACATTTTCAACAGTAACAGTTCATTTATGACTATTTGTCACAAGAAATTTGTAAACTACATATAAACATACATCTTACAGCATATTGTATAACTCAAATGTCAGAATAAGAGAAAATTTGTATTTACCTCAACAATAAGTTGATAATATTTTCTGCCTAAGTAGCTTCTCCACCACTTTTGAATAATTGTCACTACTCTGTTCAAGTGCCTAGAATGAAAACAGGGTATGAGTACATGCTCATTGAAAGAAAGAGGTCTCTATAACTCACAAGGTTACATTTAAATGAAGATTCTATGTGTCTTCATTTTCTCTTGGTTTTTTTGTATTGCTTCTATTTTATCTTGTTTATACTTTCTCTGTGATACAGAGCCTTGATGCATAGTCTGGAACTCATTATGTAAAGCTGCTTTGCCTTGGATACGTGGAGACCGTACTGTCTCTGCCTCCCAAGGACTTGGATTACAGATAGATATCCACTCTCAAGCTTGACTATGCCAACTTAATTCTTGACCATGAGTGTTTTACTTTTCACCTTAAAGTCACTTCTCAGCCACAAAAGGCTGTTGTCTGCCATAGCTGGCAAAAGAGCTTGAGATTTCACACTTGGGAGAAACTGAGGCTCATGTTTGTTCTTAATGGCGAACCACTATTTTAATATTATCGCTTTCAACAAACTCGTTGGGAAATCTCAGATTCCTCTTCCCCAGTCTCTTTGCTGGCCCATCAGTTAACTCATTGATATAAATGCACTTCATGAGGAATTTTCTTCAGGAAGGTGGTGTCTGGTCAAATCTTCTCACAATATTGAGAATTCTTAAAGGTCTACCTATGGCAGATGTAATTTCATGTGTCAGTAAGGAATAATCTCAAGTGTTCTGTAGCTGTTTTATAGGACACTATAAACTTAATGACTTCACTGTTGACTGAAGTAAGGGGGCATCTGAAGAGAATGCTGCATGAACACCCTGGGATTCTCTCAGGCACACCCCTCAGGTTGTAATCGTGTCTATGGGAAAACCCACGTACCTGATATAGGCCCGTACTTGGCACCCTCGGAACCAGCTCTGAATCGCCACAGCCGCATCATTCTCGAATTTCCTGACTGAGTCCACGGCGCTAGAAAAGGTTTGAAAAGTGTTTCATTAGGAACTAATGTAATTCTCAGGCAAGTCAACCTGTTAACCTTAATTTTTAATTTCTTCTAAGATGGTAATTACAATTCAAATGTCATTTTAAAGAAACTAAAATACTAAATTAAGAAAAACGCATTTCAAAAAAATGAGCAGTGTTTTAAAAATTAACCTTTCTCTGAGAAGCCATGAGCTTTCAACAGCTTTGTCTACTTTATTTTAATAATCATCTGCTATGCTATTAATTAATTTGGTAGCATTTTTTATTAGGGAATAAAAACAATGTGCTACATTGTCAGTATTTTAAAAACACAATTATTTGAACTTATGGTTTAAATGCCACTACACATGTATCGCGCAAAGTAAAATGTCTGCATATTTAACTCACTCATCAGCTAAATGAACTGCCTCTAATTCAAATGAATCTGTCATCAAATGTCTACTCTGCTAAAAGACTGCTTCTGTTAAAGAATGCAGCGAGTGGGTCACTGGCTTATGAAAAGACGAGAAACATAATTCTTAGGTTTTACTGACTTACAACAAAGAAAAAGTTGGATCAAGACACCAACTTTATATATCTGTCCTAACTGATGTCAATATTATCTTGCCTTTCCACTGGCAATCAATAAAGGGACAGCACGGCAGACTGCAGACTGTTTCTTTTCCACGCTGGCTGGCCCACATTTTACACCTCCTGTTTGCTGAATGAACACAGTTGGTAACATGGTGACACCTCTTTCTTGTTACTGTTTCTGTATGTTTGTGCTTATATGCAACCACGTTAATATGTGTGTGTGCACGTGTGTGTGAACATGTATGTGCATGCGTGTGTGTGTTTATGTGTGTATGTGTGTGCGTGTGTGTGTGTCTCTGTGTGTGTGTGTGTCTCTGTGTGTGTGTGTGTGTGCGCGCGTGTCTCTCTCTCTCTCTGTGTGCGTGTGTGTGTGTGTGTCTGTGTGTGTCTGTGTGTGTATGTGTTGTGTCTAGAGTTTGGCATGGGTATCTTCCTGAGTCACTCTTCATCCCGTCTGTATTTTAACAGACTCACTGAACCTGGAGCTCGCTGACTCAGACAGGTTGGTGATTAGGCTTCAGGGAGCCACTGTCTCTCTAACCACCCGGCACTTGGGTTGGAGACCCTGGATTTTCGTGTGTGTTAAAGTTCTGAGCTGGGTCAGAGCATGAGCCTTGTTTGCACGGGAGAACCTCCGCTGACTGAGTAATCTTTCTAGATCCCAGAATTATTTTTCCCTACAAAGATTTACTTCTGTTTTCATAATGAATGTTAAATAAAACATGAATTTTATATAAATTTATAGTATATATGTAGAATTAAACAGATTAAATAGAAGACTTTCAACAATACAATTTAAAAACAACAGTTATAAGGTTTGCCAGACACAAAGAAAAATAGGATTAGCAATTAATCTGTGAGCACCAGTAGCTATTGAAAGTAGACAGATTGCAGGTCTACATAAGGAACAAACAACCTAGAAAGCCAAACCAAGAAGGCTCACAGGAGCAGAGTGTGGGACACAAAAGCATGACATTGATCCACGTGTCAAATGCAGCATGGAGAACATTCATTCACACAGGCCAGCACCATTGGTGTGCCCGCATCAAATGCACCAGCAGTCAGGAGGTCAGTATCACCTTCGTTCTTAGCTCTTTTGTTTGTACTTCATGTGTGGGCAAGGAAAAGTTAAAACATTTCCCAGAGTGCTCTTGGCTTCCCAGGCATTAGGTGGGGCCTTTCCACTTTATACACCGAACTCAGGTGTATGTAAGGCTTGTTGGTTGATGTCTCTTCATTAAAGACTAAAATCCAGAGGGCAGTAGCTTATATATTCACCCCATAATGCATCTGCAGTGCCTCTAAGAGATAACTAGAATCAGTCTTGACACTCATTCTGTGTCACACCAAAGGTCCTCCTAACGAGGGCAGATGCCTATTGGCACATTCATCCTAGCATATCCCCATCGAAAATTTCCCCCAATGTCAGGGGTGCACAAGGGCTAGTAGGTACCCTATACCTAGTAATGCATATCTGGTTATAGTTAAAAGAATTTCCTAATAGACTTTTTATGTGTTAGGTACTCTTTCTAGTATTTCACACCTACAGCTGAGAGCTCTACACAATCTTTTCAACATGATAATATAAATTACTACTCACACACCTCTTCTATTTTTCTAGTGCTGGGGTCAAATATGGGCCAAGTGTGTGTTAGGCAAGGACTTCACCACTAAGTGTGAGCTAGGCAAGGACTTCACCACTAGGTGTGAGCTAGGCAAGCACTTCACCACTAGGTGTGAGCTAGGCAAGCACTTCTCACGAAGTGTGAGCTAGGCAAGCACTTCTCACGAAGTGTGAGCTAGGCAAGCACTTCACTCTCTCCCTTTGTCCAAGATGAGGATAGTTGGTGAGAATCAGTGTTGGACACCAAGTTTGACTCTAGGCAATCCTTCCCTAGTGTGAGTTCTTATTCATCACTGCTTCTAAGGGAAGAGAGAGAAAGGGAGAGTTAGAAGAGTAGAAGGGACAAGTAAAGCCAAAGATGTAAAAGAATACATTTCCAAATGTTATAACTGAAATTCTATTGTGTCCTCATCCAAAACAATCAACTGGAAACTTAAAAATGGGAACTGACTTCAACATATAGAAAAAGACAATTTTAAGTAAAAGAAGCTTATTTTATACATTTTAAAAAATTCAAACTTCTAGAATTGAAAAAAAATCTGTGCAAAAGCAGTCATGTCTGTGATAGAGAAAATGGCAATTTGATGATAGGATCCTCCCATCCCCAAAGCTAAACCCCCTCAGTACCAGGTTGAGAACTCAGTCCCTCCTGGAGTTTCAAGTGAAGTTCCTGCTGCTGAAGTCCCCACGAATCTCACACGCGGGATTTGGGAATAATGGAGGTAGGTCTGCCCTGGAAGCCTCTTCCCTGAGGGGAATTCTCACAGCACTTCAGGAGCTATGCAAGCTGCCATTGGAGAAAAGCAGTCAACGGCCCTATTTAGCTACAATGCCTACAGAGTAGCAAGGCAAACAAACTGTCCTCTTAGGTGCAAGAGTCATCTGCAGCTTAACTGGACTTACAGCCTGCTCAGGAGGAGGGAATGCATGCCTGACTGTGAATAGAGCCAACTACCTGTGGCTGGTGAGGTGCTGGTGTGGCTGGTGAGGTGCTGGTGTGGCTGGTGAGGTCCTGGTGTGGCTGGTGAGGTCCTGGTGTGGCTGGTGAGGTCCTGGTGTGGCTGGTGAGGTCATGGTGTGGCTGGTGAGGTCCTGGTGTGGCTGGTGAGGTCCTGGTGTGGCTGGTGAGGTGCTGGTGTGGCTGGTGAGGTCCTGGTGTGGCTGGTGAGGTCCTGGTGTGGCTGGTGAGGTCATGGTGTGGCTGGTGAGGTCATGGTGTGGCTGGTGAGGTCATGGTGTGGCTGGTGAGGTCATGGAGGAGGCAGCAGCTTTCCACTTTCACTACTTCCACTTTCTCTCACAGCAGAATAATCCATAAATTCCTTCCTAGTACTCACCCTTATACCACAGACAAGTGTACCTTTCAGCCTCCCCCGCCCCCATCCCCAATCAAAGGACAGAAAAAACTGGAAGTCTATGGTGAGACCCTGTCTTCCTTACAGGGCATAAGAGCTGCACACATGAAACTTCAACAACACGGACACTTAGACAAGAGCTAGACAATGACATCACCTGTTGATATGTCAACAGAAATGGGAGGGAAGTGTCCCGCCCTCAGATGAACAGCTATGAGTACTAAAAGGCTGCTGAGAGAGGGAAATCATTCTTCCACACAGATGAACCCTTAATTGGTTATCCAATACCAAGTGGTCAGCCCTAAAATCATACAAGTATGAGCAACACTAAATGGATTCATGATTGGAATTACATATTCATTCATGTGTGTGTGTGTGTATAACAAAAATAAAGAAAAAACCCATGGATTTGAGGTGGGAAGATAGGAGGAGTTAGAGGGATCAGGCACAACATAACCATGGTACACATACATTACATTTAAAAGAATAACTTAAAAGACACATTTTATTGTTATCTTCAGTTAATATGGTAATCAAGAGTCATAAGGTCATAGCTACTCTTTCCGTTTGTGAATGCTTCCCTCTGACAGTTTTTAAAGAGAACACACTTCTGTGCACAGAAGCTTATCTACAAAGGTACGTCGAGGGTACCCAACAGTCAGGTGGATCTAAGCATGGAGGAGTTGATGACAGGTGACATACGACTTATATAGGTAAAGCACAGCATTGTCACTGAGGTCAAAAAATAGGAAAGTAACTACATTTGAATTTGATAGATTAGAAACAAAGCAACCGTGGAATTTCTTCATTAACAAAGCTTCTACATTAAGCAAAGTCTACATTTACAAAGCTCCAGCAGTGATAGTACACAGTCACAAATCTGATGAGGTGTTTCAAAAATTATCAAACATGTAAAGCATTGCAATAAAGAAATATTAACATTGAAAACAACTAAAAAGAATAGATCAACAGAGAAAACCTAAGTATTCTTTAGGACAGTTATCCATATTCAGAAGCAAAGGATTTTACAAAAACAGATCATAGAATAGAAAAGCATTGAACATATTCTACATGTTTTGTGTTTCTGTATGCTCATAGGTACGTGTGTGTGTTTCCATGAGGTGCAGGCACATGCACAAGTGTGCATATGTGAAGAGGTCAATGGTTAGCTTCAAGTGTTGATCCCTACGTGCCAGCTTGTTTTGAGACATGGTCTCTCATTGGCTGGAAGTTCATAAGTAGACTAAAATGGTTGGCCAGCACCACAACAATCCCTGCCTCACACTGCCCCACACTGAGATCACTACCCTCTGCGAGCACACAAGGAACTGAGGCTTGAACTCAGGTCTCCAAGGGCTTTATCATGTATTTTTTAAAAAGGGAACATCCAAATTCACACCCCTCACTGAATATGGAGTGACTTGAAAAGTCAAGACAAAAGGATTTTAAGTTAAGGGCAGCCTGAGCTTCACAGTGAGATTCATGTCTCAACAAAAGGAAAGTTCAAGCCTCCAGTTTTTAAAAATGGAGCATTTTCTTCACGTCAATGAAGTTCAGATTCTTACCCTGTGTGCTATAGGCTGCAGTGGTAAAAAGTAGGGAAGACACACCTCTGTGTCTCTCTGCCTTTTTTGAAAGCTTCCTGAAAAACAAAGGGCCTAGTTTATGATTTCCCTCTAAAATTCATTATCTCCTGATGGCATCCACAAATTGAAGAAGGCATCACTCATTTAAAGATAAGTACAGCGAATGAGAAAGAGACGGGGAAGAGAGAAGAAAGAGGAGGGGAAAGTGGGGTCAACTAGTTTTGTGGTGGTTCACCAGCAACCCCAGAACTCGAAAGGGGATCAGGGATGAACAGCTTGACAGGAAGTCCGAGGCCAGTTTGGGTTACCTGACACCCTGACCCTTCGAGCTAAACAAAGTCAGCATTGTGTCTTCAGGGTCATCAAAGTCAAGTACACGGAGACTATCTGATTCTGAGTACCCGGCATGGCTGCAAAGAGGTCATGCTGATTATAAATGTAAACACACGTGTGACTTACACCATTATCTCTACAAATAAGGAAGTCAAGCCAACACTGGAAGGTCCTGCTGTGCTTAAGAAGCACACATTCTGTG